>NW_027196542.1:0-87146 GCF_038502225.1 Cherax quadricarinatus | reverse complement strand
AAAGATAAATGTCGTTATATTGATGGAATTTAGGCTGGTTTTATTTGCTGGCATTAATATCTGTTGTTCTGGAGTAGAGGCCAATGACTGCCTCTGCTCCAGAAGTGTTTTCAGGTGGTGTAAGATTTCTGTCATTTCTTTCCAGTCTTTTTTCATTCCCGGCACGAAAAAACCTTCTCTGGAGAAGTTATGGCTCTGCTCTTTTGTTTCCCATGGTCTGATTAGTCTTTGTCTTCTTGTCCCTTTTGGATGATGTGCCTGGCAGTATACGTTGTAGCATTTTCTTTCATGGACTGATGTGACACATTTTGGGGTGAAAATAGTTGCAGGAAGGGGAGTTGCACCCTCCCGTTGTCATATGGGTGTGGCATTTATTGGGATGGACAAAGTTGCATGTCCCACCTGTTTTTACATATATACCATGCCTACAGATACCCAAGGCATAGAATTTGCATAGATTGGAATTTTATTTCCTAGGATTTTTTGTGGCTGCGTTCCCTGCTGGCGCATTTTTTTTTGTTTCCCTTCTACATAGTGCCCCTGTATGGACATCAGTGCTTCCACCAGTTTTTACTGGAACTGTGTCAACACTATTCCCTGAGGTATAATTTTCTTTTGTTCCATCTCCAACAATATCGCTACTTTGTACCTCTGTAAGTTGTATAATATTTCTTTACCAGTTTCATCACCAGGGTCACTATCTCCATTTGGTATGTTGTCCTCCAGAACATTGGTAGCACTCTCTGGAGCACTGTCCTCCAAGACAGCCCCATCCAACCATCCCATTTTATTTTCCCAGCTCTCATACCAGGCTGACATGTCTTTCAAGAAGGATATTTTATTGGTGTTCTTGTCTTTTAATGTAGATATAATTTTCTCCCACAGGTGTATCTCGTTTGGGCAGACCCGAAAACATTTCTCTGATTTTATATCAAAAGTGGTCGCTGGTTTAAAGTTCCTGCATGACCCATGGGACCCTTTACCACAGAGATTGCATGTAATCCAGGCATGACTTCGTCTGTTACCCTTTCTGCAGACTACATAGACTTTCATGGTGGTGGTCACTTAAAACACTTTACAACTCTCCTAACTAGCTAGTCTACAGACTCATAAAAATATTTAGTTGTCAGTGCTTATCAGTTCTTTAACAGTTCTTCTGGGTAGATTGGCTAGGATAGGCTTACTATATAAAATATTTTTATGTATATATTGATATATATACTGTAATTTGCTATGTATGGATTTTATGTGTTATAGTCTTAATTCCTTACAACAATCTTTCTTCTTGGTACACTTGTACAGTTCTTCAAGGTAGGCTGGTTAGTCCTCCGTAGAAGTAATTTGTTTTATATGTTGGTATATATGCTGCATGATATATGCTGTATGATATATGTTGTATATATACTGTAATTTGATATATATGGATTTTATATATTATATTTTCAATCCCGTTAAAAAAATCTTTTCTCCTGGTGCACTTGGAAGGTTCTCCTGCTATAACAGTATTTTTTTTATATGATGGTGTAAATACTTTGATCTACATAGTGTTTCATAGTTATGTATATGTTAGTAATGCTGCAGTTTATATCTATACTTTTATAGATTATATTATTATTGTTTTTATTATCGTTATTGTTTAACTTGCTTGTTTAGTGAGCTGGTGACAGCTGGCAGCTTCTACAGCTGGTGACAGCTGGCAGTTTCTACAGTGTGTTGAGGAACTGGTGGTCTCTAGCAACTCACCTCTTACATCTTAGGTTTTGGGCACATGTAGATCACTGTATATAGCTTTTCTATTGCTATGGCACTGGTGTGAGGATTTACTGAAGGAAGTGGCTTCTGCAGTGCGCACTGAGTTTACTGTTGTGTACATTACGTTCACTGGCACTCTGTTGGTTTTCTCTTCCTTATTTCCACGATCTGTACAGTCTTTTAATAGTTCCACAAGATTTGTACACACTTTCGTGTTTCCACTGTATTGTTCTTTGTTATCACTTTGCATACGTATGTATATATAGTGGTAACAGAGTTGTTTAATAACTTCTACGTAAGTAGAAGTTATTAAACAATTGACTGGAGTGATTGAATCATGGCAACTCCCGTCTGCTTATAATCAGTTGCTAATCAGCTGATTATAACCAGTCTTGTAATTACACGACGGGTTATCCACTAGGACTCTAACACCACAACATTTATTATGGTATCTATACACTACTGTGATATACACTGTATCATTATGTATATCGCTCTATTTTCCTCTCGCAGAAATTATACTAAGTTAATAACAAAAAAGGCACAATACCGTGACAGGAACGATTCACAAATAACCCGCACAGAGAAGAGAGGAGCTTACGACGACGTTTCGGTCCGACTTGGACCATTTACAAAGTCACTTTGTAAATGGTCCAAGTTGGACCAAAATGTCATCGTAAGCTCCTCTCTTCTATGTGCGGGTTATTTGTGTATACTAAGTTAATTTTTTCACACGGCTCTTTACGTGTATAATTGACCTGGTGTAATAATGGCACCACTACTATGTTAAGATCAACTGGGCAGGAAAAGAAAACAGACCTGGGCTGGGCCCGGTGGTCTGGTGGCTAAAACTCCCGCTTCACACACGGAGGGCACGGGTTCGATTCCCGGCGGGTGGAAATTCCGACACGTTTCCTTACACCTATTGTCCTGTTCACCTAGCAGCAAATAGGTACCTGGATGTTACTCGACTGGTGTGGGTCGCATCCTGGGGGACAAGATTAAGGACCCCAATGGAAATAAGTTAGACAGTCCTCGATGACGCACTGACTTTCTTGGGTTATCCTGGGTGGCTAACCCTCCGGGGTTAAAAATCCGAACGAAATCTTATCTTATCTTATAATGATCCAGAGTTACGCAATCTACAACATGCAGCAGCAGGGAGGATTGGTAAAGCATACCGTGAATGTAGAACCCCAGACCTGCTCAGAACGTTCCAAGCTGCACTAACAAATACGAGGAATAGAAAGAAAGAACTCAAGCAACAGGAATGGGAACAATTTGTTAGTGGATTAAATAGGTCCACCCCTTTAAGTTTGGCTTGGAAAGGTATAAATAAAATAACCAGGAAAAAGACTGGCAATGTTGCTCATCTCTTTCCTTTCGAAAAGGCAAATTACCTCATAAATGACTGGTCCAAAACATCCAGGCATGAAAACCTTCCATCTCATATTAGAACAAATTTAGAGTGTGCTTCTGAAGAAATATTGATGAGAGTGATTGCCTCTTCACCGAGTATGAATTAGATAATGCATTAACTAAACGTCGATCAACTGCTCCTGGGGAGGATGGTATTACCTGGAGTTTGCCTGGAGAGAGTTCCGGGGGTCAACGCCCCCGCGGCCCGGTCTGTGACCAGGCCTCCTGGTGGATCAGAGCCTGATCAACCAGGCTGTTGCTGCTGGCTGCACGCAAACCAACGTACGAGCCACAGCCCGGCTGGTCAGAAACCGACTTTAGGTGCTTGTCCAGTGCCAGCTTGAAGACTGCCAGGGGTCTGTTGGTAATCCCCCTTATGTATGCTGGGAGGCAGTTGAACAGTCTCGGGCCCCTGACACTTATTGTATGGTCTCTTAACGTGCTAGTGACACCCCTGCTTTTCATTGGGGGGATGTTGCATCGTCTGCCAAGTCTTTTGCTTTCGTAGTGAGTGATTTTCGTGTGCAAGTTCGGTACTAGTCCCTCTAGGATATTCCAGGTGTATATAATCATGTATCTCTCCCTCCTGCGTTCCAGGGAATACAGGTTTAGGAACCTCAAACGCTCCCAGTAATTGAGGTGTTTTATCTCCGTTATGCGCGCCGTGAAAGTTCTCTGTACATTTTCTAGGTCAGCAATTTCACCTGCCTTGAAAGGTGCTGTTAGTGTGCAGCAATATTCCAGCCTAGATAGAACAAGTGACCTGAAGAGTGTCATCATGGGCTTGGCCTCCCTAGTTTTGAAGGTTCTCATTATCCATCCTGTCATTTTTCTAGCAGATGCGATTGATACAATGTTATGGTCCTTGAAGGTGAGATCCTCCGACATACAAATAACCCGCACATAAAAGACAGAAGCTTACGACGACGTTTCGGTCCTACTTGGACCATTGACAAAGTCACACTAACAGAGGAGGAGCAGGACGGCTATATATAGGCAGGAAGAGGTGGAGGTAGTAGTAGTGGTAGTAGTAGTGGTGGTAGTAGTACAAGAATTGTATATAATACCGACAGGATGAAATGACACATGCACAACACCGGGGCATCCCCACCGTAGACGCTTCGCCATCCAGCCAGCCACTGGATGGCGAAACGTCCACAACAAAGACAACCAGACGCCGCACATGTGTCTAATTTCATCAGTAGATGTAGTAGAAGAAGAAGAGGAAGTAGTACTGGTAGTGGTAGAAGTGGGAAATAAGGAAGACGAGCCAGTCAAATACAAAGGAAGGGGAGCACTGCAAGAGAGCTAGAAACCCACAGAGGGAGAGCAAGCGCACCGAGGTGCGTGAAAGGGGAAGTGGTGAAATAAAATAAAGAAGGAACAGAAACACGAGACAGGAGAGAGAAAGACAACCCAGAGGAGAAAAGGAGAGAGGAAAGGGGAAGAGGAAGAAGAAAAAGAAGAAGAAGAAGAAAAAATGAGGATTCAGGTTAAGTCACGGGTGTTCTGAAGTTTGGAGCATTTTACAATGTAGTGGGAGAGGAAGGCATCTACAGAGACGAAGCCAGGGCTAAGGTTCATACAAGGAAAGTTGTGTATAAGAGAGGATTCAACTAAACGGCGACTGTTCGAGTTGGAAGTAGGGAAGACAGTTTTAGCAGAAGACCAGTCAATAGGATGGCTATGATCTCTGACGTGACAGAAAAGAGCATTGTTAGTGTCGGCAAGCCTAACACTATTTTTTTTTGTGCTCCCTAAGTCTGTCAGAAAGAGATCGACCAGTTTCTCCAAAGTATTGAAGAGGACAGGAGGAGCAAGAAATAGAGTAGACACCAGGAACATCTGTAGAGGGAGGAGAGGTATGAACGAGATTAGTGCGAAGAGTGTTAGTCTGGCGGAAGGTAAGCTTGATGTCTAAGGGACGGAGAGAATTGTTGAGATTAGAAAGACCGGAAATGTAGGGAAGGCAGAGGATAGAAGAGTTCCCATGAGTAGAGAGTTTGGGAGAGAAGAAATTGCGTTTAGCACGTGAGAGGGCAGAGTCTATGAAATGGGAAGGGTAGCCAAGACGGGAGAACGAATTATAAAGAGTGGAAATTTCTGCTGGAAGGAACTGAGGATCACAGATGCGGAGGGCACGGAGAAAGAGGGAGATAAGAACACTTTTCTTGACAGGGGAAGCATGATAGGAAAAGTAGTGAATGTACATGCCACTGTGCATAGGTTTACGGTAAACGGAAAAGGAAAAACCTGTATCTGAGCGGTGGACATGGACATCAAGGAAAGGAAGTAAGGAATTAGATTCCCATTCAGCTTTAAACTTAATGGAAGGGGCAAGATTGTTAAGAGCTTCAAGAAAAGGTTGGAAGAGACTGGAGTCATGAGGCCACAGAGCAAAGATGTCATCCACATAGCGGAGCCAGAGTGAAGGTTGCACATCGAGGGTAGGAAGAAGAACAGTCTCGAAGTATTCCATGTAAAGATTAGCAAGGACAGGAGAGAGAGGAGAGCCCATAGCGACACCGAAGGTTTGGGAATAATATTTCCCTTGGAAGGAAAAGGAGTTAGAGTCCACACAGAGGCGGATCAGATCAAGAAAGACATCAGTGGGGATAGGGAGATGAAGAAACCCTTCATGGGCCTTCTCTCTAAGGAAATCAAGGACATCATCAAGAGGGACATTGGTGAAGAGGGACTCAACGTCAAGACTAAGCATCTTACAGGTTGGGAGAGAGCGAACCCGTTCAATGAAGTCTTGAGAGTGACGGAGGTGGGCAGGAGAAAAAGTACCAAGAAAGGGAGTGAGGGTTTTGGCCAGCCAAGAAGCAAGAGAATAAGAGACAGAACCTCTAGAGGATATGATAGGACGAAGAGGAATATCAGGTTTATGAGTTTTGGGAAGGCCATAGAAATAGGGAAGAGAGGGACAGATGACACGAAACCGTTGAACAAGGTCAAAGTCAGGAGGACAGAGGTCGGAGAGAGTCCTTAGTTTTTTGTTGAAAGTTCTCTTGATGCGATCAAGAGGGTTGGAAACGAGAGGAGTGTAGGTGCGTGAGTCAGAGAGCAAGACATCAGCTTTACGGAGGTAATCCTCGCGATCAAGGATAACTACCGAATTACCTTTGTCAGAAGATAGTATGACAATGTTAGTGTTAGATTTAAGAGAAGAAAGGGCAAGTTGGTAACGGCGTGGAAGGTGGTGATTCTTGGAAAACAGACTAACAAGAGCAGGAAGGAGAGCACCACGAAAAGTGGACAAGTCAGGAAGATTACGGAAGCGAGATTGACGAAAGGAATCAAAAGAGCTAATCAGGGAAATACCAGCGCGAGGAGTAGGCGAAGTGGCAAAGGAAAGACCAAAACCAAGAAGTTCAAGCTCATACTGAGAGAGTGAGACAGAAGACAGATTAGTAACACAGTCAGTGAGGGAGAATTTAGACCAAGGGCTAGCTGAGATGAGACGTTGAAGTTTATTTTGTAGTTTGGAAGAATGAATTTGCGCATTCAGGCGAGCAGTGTCAAAGGCAATGGTAGAGAGAAGGTTACAGAGATCCTGTGGTAGAGCCGCAAAGAGAGCACGTTGACGTTGACGGAGAGTAAAGAAGGCATCTTCAACCTGTGATTTAGTAGAAAGAATGAGCTGTTGAAGTAGGAGACGGGCATGATCAGGAAAGGGAGTGCCCAGTGGGTTGGTTTTCAGGAAGTGGGAGAAGGAAGGTGGCAGAACTTGTTCAGCAAGACAGTCACGTAGGAAGCGAAGCTGATTCTTACGACGCCGGGTAGCAATAAGAGCAGCCTCATAAGATCGAAAGAGGGGTTTAAAAGAGGGAAGAACATTAAAAAAGTTGGAGAGAATATGACGCTTAACTGCGGGGTCCATAAATAACAAAAAGGCACAATACCGTGACTGGAACGATACACAAATAACCCGCACATAAAAGACAGAAGCTTACGACGACGTTTCGGTCCGACTTGGACCATTGACAAAGTCACACTAACAGAGGAGCAGGACGGCTATATATAGGCAGGAAGAGGTGGAGGTAGTAGTAGTGGTAGTAGTAGTAGTAGTAGTAGTACAAGAATTGTATATAATACCGACAGGATGAAATGACACATGCACAACACCCGGGCATCCCCACCGTAGACGTTTCGCCATCCAGCCAGCCACTGGATGGCGAAACGTCCACAACAAAGACAACCAGACGCCGCACATGTGTCTAATTTCATCAGTAGATGTAGTAGAAGAAGAAGAGGTAGTAGTAGTGGTAGTGGTAGAAGTGGGAAATAAGGAAGACGAGCCAGTCAAATACAAAGGAAGGGGAGCACTGCAAGAGAGCTAGAAACCCACAGAGGGAGAGCAAGCGCACCGAGGTGCGTGAAAGGGGAAGTGGTGAAATAAAATAAAGAAGGAACAGAAACACGAGACAGGAGAGAGAAAGACAACCCAGAGGAGAAAAGGAGAGAGGAAAGGGGAAGAGGAAGAAGAAAAAGAAGAAGAAGAAGAAAAAATGAGGATTCAGGTTAAGTCACGGGTGTTCTGAAGTTTGGAGCATTTTACAATGTAGTGGGAGAGGAAGGCATCTACAGAGACGAAGCCAGGGCTAAGGTTCATACAAGGAAAGTTGTGTATAAGAGAGGATTCAACTAAACGGCGACTGTTCGAGTTGGAAGTAGGGAAGACAGTTTTAGCAGAAGACCAGTCAATAGGATGGCTATGATCTCTGACGTGACAGAAAAGAGCATTGTTAGTGTCGGCAAGCCTAACACTATTTTTGTGCTCCCTAAGTCTGTCAGAAAGAGATCGACCAGTTTCTCCAAAGTATTGAAGAGGACAGGAGGAGCAAGAAATAGAGTAGACACCAGGAACATCTGTAGAGGGAGGAGAGGTATGAACGAGATTAGTGCGAAGAGTGTTAGTCTGGCGGAAGGTAAGCTTGATGTCTAAGGGACGGAGAGAATTGTTGAGATTAGAAAGACCGGAAATGTAGGGAAGGCAGAGGATAGAAGAGTTCCCATGAGTAGAGAGTTTGGGAGAGAAGAAATTGCGTTTAGCACGTGAGAGGGCAGAGTCTATGAAATGGGAAGGGTAGCCAAGACGGGAGAACGAATTATAAAGAGTGGAAATTTCTGCTGGAAGGAACTGAGGATCACAGATGCGGAGGGCACGGAGAAAGAGGGAGATAAGAACACTTTTCTTGACAGGGGAAGCATGATAGGAAAAGTAGTGAATGTACATGCCACTGTGCATAGGTTTACGGTAAACGGAAAAGGAAAAACCTGTATCTGAGCGGTGGACATGGACATCAAGGAAAGGAAGTAAGGAATTAGATTCCCATTCAGCTTTAAACTTAATGGAAGGGGCAAGATTGTTAAGAGCTTCAAGAAAAGGTTGGAAGAGACTGGAGTCATGAGGCCACAGAGCAAAGATGTCATCCACATAGCGGAGCCAGAGTGAAGGTTGCACATCGAGGGTAGGAAGAAGAACAGTCTCGAAGTATTCCATGTAAAGATTAGCAAGGACAGGAGAGAGAGGAGAGCCCATAGCGACACCGAAGGTTTGGGAATAATATTTCCCTTGGAAGGAAAAGGAGTTAGAGTCCACACAGAGGCGGATCAGATCAAGAAAGACATCAGTGGGGATAGGGAGATGAAGAAACCCTTCATGGGCCTTCTCTCTAAGGAAATCAAGGACATCATCAAGAGGGACATTGGTGAAGAGGGACTCAACGTCAAGACTAAGCATCTTACAGGTTGGGAGAGAGCGAACCCGTTCAATGAAGTCTTGAGAGTGACGGAGGTGGGCAGGAGAAAAAGTACCAAGAAAGGGAGTGAGGGTTTTGGCCAGCCAAGAAGCAAGAGAATAAGAGACAGAACCTCTAGAGGATATGATAGGACGAAGAGGAATATCAGGTTTATGAGTTTTGGGAAGGCCATAGAAATAGGGAAGAGAGGGACAGATGACACGAAACCGTTGAACAAGGTCAAAGTCAGGAGGACAGAGGTCGGAGAGAGTCCTTAGTTTTTTGTTGAAAGTTCTCTTGATGCGATCAAGAGGGTTGGAAACGAGAGGAGTGTAGGTGCGTGAGTCAGAGAGCAAGACATCAGCTTTACGGAGGTAATCCTCGCGATCAAGGATAACTACCGAATTACCTTTGTCAGAAGATAGTATGACAATGTTAGTGTTAGATTTAAGAGAAGAAAGGGCAAGTTGGTAACGGCGTGGAAGGTGGTGATTCTTGGAAAACAGACTAACAAGAGCAGGAAGGAGAGCACCACGAAAAGTGGACAAGTCAGGAAGATTACGGAAGCGAGATTGACGAAAGGAATCAAAAGAGCTAATCAGGGAAATACCAGCGCGAGGAGTAGGCGAAGTGGCAAAGGAAAGACCAAAACCAAGAAGTTCAAGCTCATACTGAGAGAGTGAGACAGAAGACAGATTAGTAACACAGTCAGTGAGGGAGAATTTAGACCAAGGGCTAGCTGAGATGAGACGTTGAAGTTTATTTTGTAGTTTGGAAGAATGAATTTGCGCATTCAGGCGAGCAGTGTCAAAGGCAATGGTAGAGAGAAGGTTACAGAGATCCTGTGGTAGAGCCGCAAAGAGAGCACGTTGACGTTGACGGAGAGTAAAGAAGGCATCTTCAACCTGTGATTTAGTAGAAAGAATGAGCTGTTGAAGTAGGAGACGGGCATGATCAGGAAAGGGAGTGCCCAGTGGGTTGGTTTTCAGGAAGTGGGAGAAGGAAGGTGGCAGAACTTGTTCAGCAAGACAGTCACGTAGGAAGCGAAGCTGATTCTTACGACGCCGGGTAGCAATAAGAGCAGCCTCATAAGATCGAAAGAGGGGTTTAAAAGAGGGAAGAACATTAAAAAAGTTGGAGAGAATATGACGCTTAACTGCGGGGTCCATAAATAACAAAAAGGCACAATACCGTGACTGGAACGATACACAAATAACCCGCACATAAAAGACAGAAGCTTACGACGACGTTTCGGTCCGACTTGGACCATTGACAAAGTCACACTAACAGAGGTGGAGCAGGACGGCTATATATAGGCAGGAAGAGGTGGAGGTAGTAGTAGTGGTAGTAGTAGTAGTAGTAGTAGTACAAGAATTGTATATAATACCGACAGGATGAAATGACACATGCACAACACCCGGGCATCCCCACCGTAGACGTTTCGCCATCCAGCCAGCCACTGGATGGCGAAACGTCCACAACAAAGACAACCAGACGCCGCACATGTGTCTAATTTCATCAGTAGATGTAGTAGAAGAAGAAGAGGTAGTAGTAGTGGTAGTGGTAGAAGTGGGAAATAAGGAAGACGAGCCAGTCAAATACAAAGGAAGGGGAGCACTGCAAGAGAGCTAGAAACCCACAGAGGGAGAGCAAGCGCACCGAGGTGCGTGAAAGGGGAAGTGGTGAAATAAAATAAAGAAGGAACAGAAACACGAGACAGGAGAGAGAAAGACAACCCAGAGGAGAAAAGGAGAGAGGAAAGGGGAAGAGGAAGAAGAAAAAGAAGAAGAAGAAAAAATGAGGATTCAGGTTAAGTCACGGGTGTTCTGAAGTTTGGAGCATTTTACAATGTAGTGGGAGAGGAAGGCATCTACAGAGACGAAGCCAGGGCTAAGGTTCATACAAGGAAAGTTGTGTATAAGAGAGGATTCAACTAAACGGCGACTGTTCGAGTTGGAAGTAGGGAAGACAGTTTTAGCAGAAGACCAGTCAATAGGATGGCTATGATCTCTGACGTGACAGAAAAGAGCATTGTTAGTGTCGGCAAGCCTAACACTATTTTTGTGCTCCCTAAGTCTGTCAGAAAGAGATCGACCAGTTTCTCCAAAGTATTGAAGAGGACAGGAGGAGCAAGAAATAGAGTAGACACCAGGAACATCTGTAGAGGGAGGAGAGGTATGAACGAGATTAGTGCGAAGAGTGTTAGTCTGGCGGAAGGTAAGCTTGATGTCTAAGGGACGGAGAGAATTGTTGAGATTAGAAAGACCGGAAATGTAGGGAAGGCAGAGGATAGAAGAGTTCCCATGAGTAGAGAGTTTGGGAGAGAAGAAATTGCGTTTAGCACGTGAGAGGGCAGAGTCTATGAAATGGGAAGGGTAGCCAAGACGGGAGAACGAATTATAAAGAGTGGAAATTTCTGCTGGAAGGAACTGAGGATCACAGATGCGGAGGGCACGGAGAAAGAGGGAGATAAGAACACTTTTCTTGACAGGGGAAGCATGATAGGAAAAGTAGTGAATGTACATGCCACTGTGCATAGGTTTACGGTAAACGGAAAAGGAAAAACCTGTATCTGAGCGGTGGACATGGACATCAAGGAAAGGAAGTAAGGAATTAGATTCCCATTCAGCTTTAAACTTAATGGAAGGGGCAAGATTGTTAAGAGCTTCAAGAAAAGGTTGGAAGAGACTGGAGTCATGAGGCCACAGAGCAAAGATGTCATCCACATAGCGGAGCCAGAGTGAAGGTTGCACATCGAGGGTAGGAAGAAGAACAGTCTCGAAGTATTCCATGTAAAGATTAGCAAGGACAGGAGAGAGAGGAGAGCCCATAGCGACACCGAAGGTTTGGGAATAATATTTCCCTTGGAAGGAAAAGGAGTTAGAGTCCACACAGAGGCGGATCAGATCAAGAAAGACATCAGTGGGGATAGGGAGATGAAGAAACCCTTCATGGGCCTTCTCTCTAAGGAAATCAAGGACATCATCAAGAGGGACATTGGTGAAGAGGGACTCAACGTCAAGACTAAGCATCTTACAGGTTGGGAGAGAGCGAACCCGTTCAATGAAGTCTTGAGAGTGACGGAGGTGGGCAGGAGAAAAAGTACCAAGAAAGGGAGTGAGGGTTTTGGCCAGCCAAGAAGCAAGAGAATAAGAGACAGAACCTCTAGAGGATATGATAGGACGAAGAGGAATATCAGGTTTATGAGTTTTGGGAAGGCCATAGAAATAGGGAAGAGAGGGACAGATGACACGAAACCGTTGAACAAGGTCAAAGTCAGGAGGACAGAGGTCGGAGAGAGTCCTTAGTTTTTTGTTGAAAGTTCTCTTGATGCGATCAAGAGGGTTGGAAACGAGAGGAGTGTAGGTGCGTGAGTCAGAGAGCAAGACATCAGCTTTACGGAGGTAATCCTCGCG
The DNA here is from genome assembly GCF_038502225.1 of Cherax quadricarinatus. Taxonomy (NCBI): domain Eukaryota; kingdom Metazoa; phylum Arthropoda; class Malacostraca; order Decapoda; family Parastacidae; genus Cherax; species Cherax quadricarinatus. The sequence goes on along the minus strand of NW_027196542.1, from coordinate 74,812 downwards.
ATCAAGGATAACTACCGAATTACCTTTGTCAGAAGATAGTATGACAATGTTAGTGTTAGATTTAAGAGAAGAAAGGGCAAGTTGGTAACGGCGTGGAAGGTGGTGATTCTTGGAAAACAGACTAACAAGAGCAGGAAGGAGAGCACCACGAAAAGTGGACAAGTCAGGAAGATTACGGAAGCGAGATTGACGAAAGGAATCAAAAGAGCTAATCAGGGAAATACCAGCGCGAGGAGTAGGCGAAGTGGCAAAGGAAAGACCAAAACCATGAAGTTCAAGCTCATATTGAGAGAGTGAGACAGAAGACAGATTAGTAACACAGTCAGTGAGGGAGAATTTAGACCAAGGGCTAGCTGAGATGAGACGTTGAAGTTTATTTTGTAGTTTGGAAGAATGAATTTGCGCATTCAGGCGAGCAGTGTCAAAGGCAATGGTAGAGAGAAGGTTACAGAGATCCTGTGGTACAGCCGCAAAGAGAGCACGTTGACGTTGACGGAGAGTAAAGAAAGCATCTTCAACCTGTGATTTAGTAGAAAGAATGAGCTGTTGAAGTAGGAGACGGGCATGATCAGGAAAGGGAGTGCCCAGTGGGTTGGTTTTCAGGAAGTGGGAGAAGGAAGGTGGCAGAACTTGTTCAGCAAGACAGTCACGTAGGAAGCGAAGCTGATTCTTACGACGCCGGGTAGCAATAAGAGCAGCCTCATAAGATTTCCTTAGAGAGAAGGCCCATGAAGGGTTTCTTCATCTCCCTATCCCCACTGATGTCTTTCTTGATCTGATCCGCCTCTGTGTGGACTCTAACTCCTTTTCCTTCCAAGGGAAATATTATTCCCAAACCTTCGGTGTCGCTATGGGCTCTCCTCTCTCTCCTGTCCTTGCTAATCTTTACATGGAATACTTCGAGACTGTTCTTCTTCCTACCCTCGATGTGCAACCTTCACTCTGGCTCCGCTATGTGGATGACATCTTTGCTCTGTGGCCTCATGACTCCAGTCTCTTCCAACCTTTTCTTGAAGCTCTTAACAATCTTGCCCCTTCCATTAAGTTTAAAGCTGAATGGGAATCTAATTCCTTACTTCCTTTCCTTGATGTCCATGTCCACCGCTCAGATACAGGTTTTTCCTTTTCCGTTTACCGTAAACCTATGCACAGTGGCATGTACATTCACTACTTTTCCTATCATGCTTCCCCTGTCAAGAAAAGTGTTCTTATCTCCCTCTTTCTCCGTGCCCTCCGCATCTGTGATCCTCAGTTCCTTCCAGCAGAAATTTCCACTCTTTATAATTCGTTCTCCCGTCTTGGCTACCCTTCCCATTTCATAGACTCTGCCCTCTCACGTGCTAAACGCAATTTCTTCTCTCCCAAACTCTCTACTCATGGGAACTCTTCTATCCTCTGCCTTCCCTACATTTCCGGTCTTTCTAATCTCAACAATTCTCTCCGTCCCTTAGACATCAAGCTTACCTTCCGCCAGACTAACACTCTTCGCACTAATCTCGTTCATACCTCTCCTCCCTCTACAGATGTTCCTGGTGTCTACTCTATTTCTTGCTCCTCCTGTCCTCTTCAATACTTTGGAGAAACTGGTCGATCTCTTTCTGACAGACTTAGGGAGCACAAAAATAGTGTTAGGCTTGCCGACACTAACAATGCTCTTTTCTGTCACGTCAGAGATCATAGCCATCCTATTGACTGGTCTTCTGCTAAAACTGTCTTCCCTACTTCCAACTCGAACAGTCGCCGTTTAGTTGAATCCTCTCTTATACACAACTTTCCTTGTATGAACCTTAGCCCTGGCTTCGTCTCTGTAGATGCCTTCCTCTCCCACTACATTGTAAAATGCTCCAAACTTCAGAACACCCGTGACTTAACCTGAATCCTCATTTTTTCTTCTTCTTCTTCTTTTTCTTCTTCCTCTTCCCCTTTCCTCTCTCCTTTTCTCCTCTGGGTTGTCTTTCTCTCTCCTGTCTCGTGTTTCTGTTCCTTCTTTATTTTATTTCACCACTTCCCCTTTCACGCACCTCGGTGCGCTTGCTCTCCCTCTGTGGGTTTCTAGCTCTCTTGCAGTGCTCCCCTTCCTTTGTATTTGACTGGCTCGTCTTCCTTATTTCCCACTTCTACCACTACCACTACTACTACCTCTTCTTCTTCTACTACATCTACTGATGAAATTAGACACATGTGCGGCGTCTGGTTGTCTTTGTTGTGGACGTTTCGCCATCCAGTGGCTGGCTGGATGGCGAAACGTCTACGGTGGGGATGCCCGGGTGTTGTGCATGTGTCATTTCATCCTGTCGGTATTATATACAATTCTTGTACTACTACTACTACTACTACTACCACTACTACTACCTCCACCTCTTCCTGCCTATATATAGCCGTCCTGCTCCTCCTCTGTTAGTGTGACTTTGTCAATGGTCCAAGTCGGACCGAAACGTCGTCGTAAGCTTCTGTCTTTTATGTGCGGGTTATTTGTGTATCGTTCCAGTCACGGTATTGTGCCTTTTTGTTATTTATGGACCCCGCAGTTAAGCGTCATATTCTCTCCAACTTTTTTAATGTTCTTCCCTCTTTTAAACCCCTCTTTCGATCTTATGAGGCTGCTCTTATTGCTACCCGGCGTCGTAAGAATCAGCTTCGCTTCCTACGTGACTGTCTTGCTGAACAAGTTCTGCCACCTTCCTTCTCCCACTTCCTGAAAACCAACCCACTGGGCACTCCCTTTCCTGATCATGCCCGTCTCCTACTTCAACAGCTCATTCTTTCTACTAAATCACAGGTTGAAGATGCCTTCTTTACTCTCCGTCAACGTCAACGTGCTCTCTTTGCGGCTCTACCACAGGATCTCTGTAACCTTCTCTCTACCATTGCCTTTGACACTGCTCGCCTGAATGCGCAAATTCATTCTTCCAAACTACAAAATAAACTTCAACGTCTCATCTCAGCTAGCCCTTGGTCTAAATTCTCCCTCACTGACTGTGTTACTAATCTGTCTTCTGTCTCACTCTCTCAGTATGAGCTTGAACTTCTTGGTTTTGGTCTTTCCTTTGCCACTTCGCCTACTCCTCGCGCTGGTATTTCCCTGATTAGCTCTTTTGATTCCTTTCGTCAATCTCGCTTCCGTAATCTTCCTGACTTGTCCACTTTTCGTGGTGCTCTCCTTCCTGCTCTTGTTAGTCTGTTTTCCAAGAATCACCACCTTCCACGCCGTTACCAACTTGCCCTTTCTTCTCTTAAATCTAACACTAACATTGTCATACTATCTTCTGACAAAGGTAATTCGGTAGTTATCCTTGATCGCGAGGATTACCTCCGTAAAGCTGATGTCTTGCTCTCTGACTCACGCACCTACACTCCTCTCGTTTCCAACCCTCTTGATCGCATCAAGAGAACTTTCAACAAAAAACTAAGGACTCTCTCCGACCTCTGTCCTCCTGACTTTGACCTTGTTCAACGGTTTCGTGTCATCTGTCCCTCTCTTCCCTATTTCTATGGCCTTCCCAAAACTCATAAACCTGATATTCCTCTTCGTCCTATCATATCCTCTAGAGGTTCTGTCTCTTATTCTCTTGCTTCTTGGCTGGCCAAAACCCTCACTCCCTTTCTTGGTACTTTTTCTCCTGCCCACCTCCGTCACTCTCAAGACTTCATTGAACGGGTTCGCTCTCTCCCAACCTGTAAGATGCTTAGTCTTGACGTTGAGTCCCTCTTCACCAATGTCCCTCTTGATGATGTCCTTGATTTCCTTAGAGAGAAGGCCCATGAAGGGTTTCTTCATCTCCCTATCCCCACTGATGTCTTTCTTGATCTGATCCGCCTCTGTGTGGACTCTAACTCCTTTTCCTTCCAAGGGAAATATTATTCCCAAACCTTCGGTGTCGCTATGGGCTCTCCTCTCTCTCCTGTCCTTGCTAATCTTTACATGGAATACTTCGAGACTGTTCTTCTTCCTACCCTCGATGTGCAACCTTCACTCTGGCTCCGCTATGTGGATGACATCTTTGCTCTGTGGCCTCATGACTCCAGTCTCTTCCAACCTTTTCTTGAAGCTCTTAACAATCTTGCCCCTTCCATTAAGTTTAAAGCTGAATGGGAATCTAATTCCTTACTTCCTTTCCTTGATGTCCATGTCCACCGCTCAGATACAGGTTTTTCCTTTTCCGTTTACCGTAAACCTATGCACAGTGGCATGTACATTCACTACTTTTCCTATCATGCTTCCCCTGTCAAGAAAAGTGTTCTTATCTCCCTCTTTCTCCGTGCCCTCCGCATCTGTGATCCTCAGTTCCTTCCAGCAGAAATTTCCACTCTTTATAATTCGTTCTCCCGTCTTGGCTACCCTTCCCATTTCATAGACTCTGCCCTCTCACGTGCTAAACGCAATTTCTTCTCTCCCAAACTCTCTACTCATGGGAACTCTTCTATCCTCTGCCTTCCCTACATTTCCGGTCTTTCTAATCTCAACAATTCTCTCCGTCCCTTAGACATCAAGCTTACCTTCCGCCAGACTAACACTCTTCGCACTAATCTCGTTCATACCTCTCCTCCCTCTACAGATGTTCCTGGTGTCTACTCTATTTCTTGCTCCTCCTGTCCTCTTCAATACTTTGGAGAAACTGGTCGATCTCTTTCTGACAGACTTAGGGAGCACAAAAATAGTGTTAGGCTTGCCGACACTAACAATGCTCTTTTCTGTCACGTCAGAGATCATAGCCATCCTATTGACTGGTCTTCTGCTAAAACTGTCTTCCCTACTTCCAACTCGAACAGTCGCCGTTTAGTTGAATCCTCTCTTATACACAACTTTCCTTGTATGAACCTTAGCCCTGGCTTCGTCTCTGTAGATGCCTTCCTCTCCCACTACATTGTAAAATGCTCCAAACTTCAGAACACCCGTGACTTAACCTGAATCCTCATTTTTTCTTCTTCTTCTTTTTTTCTTCTTCCTCTTCCCCTTTCCTCTCTCCTTTTCTCCTCTGGGTTGTCTTTCTCTCTCCTGTCTCGTGTTTCTGTTCCTTCTTTATTTTATTTCACCACTTCCCCTTTCACGCACCTCGGTGCGCTTGCTCTCCCTCTGTGGGTTTCTAGCTCTCTTGCAGTGCTCCCCTTCCTTTGTATTTGACTGGCTCGTCTTCCTTATTTCCCACTTCTACCACTACCACTACTACTACCTCTTCTTCTTCTACTACATCTACTGATGAAATTAGACACATGTGCGGCGTCTGGTTGTCTTTGTTGTGGACGTTTCGCCATCCAGTGGCTGGCTGGATGGCGAAACGTCTACGGTGGGGATGCCCGGGTGTTGTGCATGTGTCATTTCATCCTGTCGGTATTATATACAATTCTTGTACTACTACTACTACTACTACTACCACTACTACTACCTCCACCTCTTCCTGCCTATATATAGCCGTCCTGCTCCTCCTCTGTTAGTGTGACTTTGTCAATGGTCCAAGTCGGACCGAAACGTCGTCGTAAGCTTCTGTCTTTTATGTGCGGGTTATTTGTGTATCGTTCCAGTCACGGTATTGTGCCTTTTTGTTATTTATTTATGGACCCCGCAGTTAAGCGTCATATTCTCTCCAACTTTTTTAATGTTCTTCCCTCTTTTAAACCCCTCTTTCGATCTTATGAGGCTGCTCTTATTGCTACCCGGCGTCGTAAGAATCAGCTTCGCTTCCTACGTGACTGTCTTGCTGAACAAGTTCTGCCACCTTCCTTCTCCCACTTCCTGAAAACCAACCCACTGGGCACTCCCTTTCCTGATCATGCCCGTCTCCTACTTCAACAGCTCATTCTTTCTACTAAATCACAGGTTGAAGATGCCTTCTTTACTCTCCGTCAACGTCAACGTGCTCTCTTTGCGGCTCTACCACAGGATCTCTGTAACCTTCTCTCTACCATTGCCTTTGACACTGCTCGCCTGAATGCGCAAATTCATTCTTCCAAACTACAAAATAAACTTCAACGTCTCATCTCAGCTAGCCCTTGGTCTAAATTCTCCCTCACTGACTGTGTTACTAATCTGTCTTCTGTCTCACTCTCTCAGTATGAGCTTGAACTTCTTGGTTTTGGTCTTTCCTTTGCCACTTCGCCTACTCCTCGCGCTGGTATTTCCCTGATTAGCTCTTTTGATTCCTTTCGTCAATCTCGCTTCCGTAATCTTCCTGACTTGTCCACTTTTCGTGGTGCTCTCCTTCCTGCTCTTGTTAGTCTGTTTTCCAAGAATCACCACCTTCCACGCCGTTACCAACTTGCCCTTTCTTCTCTTAAATCTAACACTAACATTGTCATACTATCTTCTGACAAAGGTAATTCGGTAGTTATCCTTGATCGCGAGGATTACCTCCGTAAAGCTGATGTCTTGCTCTCTGACTCACGCACCTACACTCCTCTCGTTTCCAACCCTCTTGATCGCATCAAGAGAACTTTCAACAAAAAACTAAGGACTCTCTCCGACCTCTGTCCTCCTGACTTTGACCTTGTTCAACGGTTTCGTGTCATCTGTCCCTCTCTTCCCTATTTCTATGGCCTTCCCAAAACTCATAAACCTGATATTCCTCTTCGTCCTATCATATCCTCTAGAGGTTCTGTCTCTTATTCTCTTGCTTCTTGGCTGGCCAAAACCCTCACTCCCTTTCTTGGTACTTTTTCTCCTGCCCACCTCCGTCACTCTCAAGACTTCATTGAACGGGTTCGCTCTCTCCCAACCTGTAAGATGCTTAGTCTTGACGTTGAGTCCCTCTTCACCAATGTCCCTCTTGATGATGTCCTTGATTTCCTTAGAGAGAAGGCCCATGAAGGGTTTCTTCATCTCCCTATCCCCACTGATGTCTTTCTTGATCTGATCCGCCTCTGTGTGGACTCTAACTCCTTTTCCTTCCAAGGGAAATATTATTCCCAAACCTTCGGTGTCGCTATGGGCTCTCCTCTCTCTCCTGTCCTTGCTAATCTTTACATGGAATACTTCGAGACTGTTCTTCTTCCTACCCTCGATGTGCAACCTTCACTCTGGCTCCGCTATGTGGATGACATCTTTGCTCTGTGGCCTCATGACTCCAGTCTCTTCCAACCTTTTCTTGAAGCTCTTAACAATCTTGCCCCTTCCATTAAGTTTAAAGCTGAATGGGAATCTAATTCCTTACTTCCTTTCCTTGATGTCCATGTCCACCGCTCAGATACAGGTTTTTCCTTTTCCGTTTACCGTAAACCTATGCACAGTGGCATGTACATTCACTACTTTTCCTATCATGCTTCCCCTGTCAAGAAAAGTGTTCTTATCTCCCTCTTTCTCCGTGCCCTCCGCATCTGTGATCCTCAGTTCCTTCCAGCAGAAATTTCCACTCTTTATAATTCGTTCTCCCGTCTTGGCTACCCTTCCCATTTCATAGACTCTGCCCTCTCACGTGCTAAACGCAATTTCTTCTCTCCCAAACTCTCTACTCATGGGAACTCTTCTATCCTCTGCCTTCCCTACATTTCCGGTCTTTCTAATCTCAACAATTCTCTCCGTCCCTTAGACATCAAGCTTACCTTCCGCCAGACTAACACTCTTCGCACTAATCTCGTTCATACCTCTCCTCCCTCTACAGATGTTCCTGGTGTCTACTCTATTTCTTGCTCCTCCTGTCCTCTTCAATACTTTGGAGAAACTGGTCGATCTCTTTCTGACAGACTTAGGGAGCACAAAAATAGTGTTAGGCTTGCCGACACTAACAATGCTCTTTTCTGTCACGTCAGAGATCATAGCCATCCTATTGACTGGTCTTCTGCTAAAACTGTCTTCCCTACTTCCAACTCGAACAGTCGCCGTTTAGTTGAATCCTCTCTTATACACAACTTTCCTTGTATGAACCTTAGCCCTGGCTTCGTCTCTGTAGATGCCTTCCTCTCCCACTACATTGTAAAATGCTCCAAACTTCAGAACACCCGTGACTTAACCTGAATCCTCATTTTTTCTTCTTCTTCTTCTTTTTCTTCTTCCTCTTCCCCTTTCCTCTCTCCTTTTCTCCTCTGGGTTGTCTTTCTCTCTCCTGTCTCGTGTTTCTGTTCCTTCTTTATTTTATTTCACCACTTCCCCTTTCACGCACCTCGGTGCGCTTGCTCTCCCTCTGTGGGTTTCTAGCTCTCTTGCAGTGCTCCCCTTCCTTTGTATTTGACTGGCTCGTCTTCCTTATTTCCCACTTCTACCACTACCACTACTACTACCTCTTCTTCTTCTACTACATCTACTGATGAAATTAGACACATGTGCGGCGTCTGGTTGTCTTTGTTGTGGACGTTTCGCCATCCAGTGGCTGGCTGGATGGCGAAACGTCTACGGTGGGGATGCCCGGGTGTTGTGCATGTGTCATTTCATCCTGTCGGTATTATATACAATTCTTGTACTACTACTACTACTACTACTACCACTACTACTACCTCCACCTCTTCCTGCCTATATATAGCCGTCCTGCTCCTCCTCTGTTAGTGTGACTTTGTCAATGGTCCAAGTCGGACCGAAACGTCGTCGTAAGCTTCTGTCTTTTATGTGCGGGTTATTTGTGTATACTTTTCCTGTTATCCCTTTAGCACGCATTTTGTGCGCTATTATGCCATGGTCACACTTGTCGAAGGCTTTTGCAAAGTCTGTATATATTACATCTGCATTCTTTTTATCTTCTAGTGCATTTAGGACCTTGTCGTAGTGATCCAATAGTTGAGACAGACAGGAGCGACCTGTTCTAAACCCATTTTGCCCTGGGTTGTGTAACTGATGGGTTTCTAGATGGGTGGTGATCTTGCTTCTTAGGACCCTTTCAAAGATTTTTATGATATGGGATGTTAGTGCTATCGGTCTGTAGTTCTTTGCTGTTGCTTTACTGCCCCCTTTGTGGAGTGGGGCTATGTCTGTTGTTTTTAGTAACTGTGGGACGACCCCCGTGTCCATGCTCCCTCTCCATAGGATGGAAAAGGCTCGTGATAGGGGCTTCTTGCAGTTCTTGATGAACACGGAGTTCCATGAGTCTTGCCCTGGGGCAGAGTGCATGGGCATGTTATTTATCGCCTGTTCGATGTCATTTGGCGTCAGGATAACATCGGATAGGCTTGTGTTAACCAAATTTTGTGGCTCTCTCATAAAAAATTCGTTTTGATCTTCGACTCTCAGTCTGCTTAGCGGCTTGCTAAAAACTGAGTCATATTGGGACTTGAGTAGCTCACTCATTTCCTTGCTGTCATCTGTGCAGGACCCATCTTGTTTAAGTAGGGGCCCATTACTGGATGTTGTTCTCGACTTTGATTTGGCATAGAAGAAATACTTTGGGTTTCTTTCGATTTCATTTATGGCTTTTAGTTCTTCCCGCGATTCCTGACTCCTATAAGATTCCTTTAGCTTAAGTTCGATGCTTGCTATTTCTCTGACCAGTGTCTCCCTACGCATTTCAGATATATTGACCTCTTTTAGCCGCTCTGTTATTCTTTTCCGTCGCCTGTAAAGGGAGCGCCTGTCTCTTTCTATTTTACATCTACTCCTCCTTTTTCTTAGAGGAATAAGCCTTGTGCATACATCGAGTGCCACCAAGTTAATCTGTTCTAGGCATACGTTGGGGTCTGTGTTGCTTAGTATATCTTCCCAGCTTATATCAGTTAGGACTTGGTTTACTTGGTCCCACTTTATGTTTTTGTTATTGAAGTTGAATTTGGTGAATGCTCCCTCGTGACTAGTCTCATTATGTCGGTCTGGGGCTCCACGCATACATGTCTGAACCTCATTTATGTTGTGATCTGAGAATATTGTTTTTGATATGGTGACATTTCTTATCAGATCATCATTGTTAGTGAAGATGAGGTCTAGTGTATTCTCCAGTCTAGTAAGCTCTATTATTTGCTGGTTTAAATTGAATTTTGTGTAGAGATTTTAAAGCTCGTGTGAGTATGAGTTTTCATCAGAGCTGCCTCCTGGTGTTATTACTGCAACAATATTATTTGCTATATTCCTCCATTTTAGGTGCCATAAGTTGAAATCCCCCAGGAGCAAGATGTTGGGTGCAGGAGCTGGAAGATTTTCCAGACAGTGGTCAATTTTTAACAACTGTTCCTGGAATTGCTGGGATGTTGCATCCGGAGGCTTGTAGACTACCTCAATGACTAGGTTTTGGTTCTCGACCTTTACTGCTAAAACTTCCACTACATCATTTAAGGCATTTAGCAGTTCTGTGCAAACAAGTGACTCTGCAATGTACAGGCCAACCCCCCCCCCCCTTTTGCCTGTTCACTCTGTCACATCTGTATAGGTTGTAACCTGGGATCCATATTTCGTTGTCCAAGTGATCCTTTATGTGGGTCTCAGTGAAAGCCGTGAACATTGCCTTTGCCTCTGCAAGCAGTCCACGGATGGAAGGTATTTTGTTGTTTGTTGCTGGCTTTAGACCCTGTATATTTGCAAAGAAGAATGTTATCGGACTGGTGGTATTGTTGGTACTGGGGGGGGGGATTTTTTTTCCGGCATTAGTATCTGTATCTGTTGGTTTGGAGTGGAGGCCATCGACTGTGGTTCCACTCCAGGAATGACTGGATTTGGTGTACGATTTCTGCCATTTCCTGCCAGTTTTTTTTCCTTCCTGGCACTAAAAAACCTCTCCCTCTTGAGTGGCTGTGGCTACCCAGGTTTTCCCATGGCCTGGATGTTTTGTATCTTTTTGTCCCCTTTAGATGGTATGCCTGGCAATTTAAGTTATAGCACAGTCTTTCCTGTACTGAAGAGGTACACATTTCAGGGTGAAAAAGCTTACAGGAAGGGAGTTTGCATTTTCCTGTTGTCATATGGGCATGGCATTTTCTAGGGTGGTCATAGTTGCACGTCCCGTCTGTTTTTCCAGATTTCCCATGTCTGCAGATACCAAGTGCATAGTATGTGCACAGGCTTGGTTTCCGTTTGCCTTGGGTTTCTGTGACTGTATTCCCTGTTGGTGCATGTTTCCCTGTCTTATTCCTATCTTCCCTAGCACCAACAATGGAGCTCCCACCAGTTGTTTTTGGTAATATATCCTCACTATAGCTAGTGGAGTCCTCTTGTTTGCTATTTCCTGTGGTATTTCTAGTTTGCAATATTGGTTTTATCTTATCTTTGACTACACTTGTTTCCCCACTACGGCTCCTGTCCCCTATGAGGTCACTTATATGTATTCCTTCCTGCGTATAATTCCCGACTACCTGGACAAAATCTCCAACTTCACCATTACTGTCTCCCAGGACAGCACCTCCAGCTTCACCATTACTGTCTCACAGGACAGCACCTCCAGCTTCACCATTACTGTCTCCCAGGACAGCACCTCCAGCTTCACCATTACTGTCTCCCAGGACAGCACCTCCAGCTTCACCATTACTGTCTCCCAGGACTGCACTATCAGCCCTACATTTACTGACTACCAGGACATCACCTCCAGCCTTACAGTTTCTGACTACATGGCCAGTATCAAGGGCAGTACCATTCAGCCCAGACTTTTAATGTTCCCATCTGTTGTAGAAAGCTTCCAGGTTGTCTATGAAAGCAGCTTTGATGTTATCCTCTTTTAATACCCTTGTGATTTTAGTCCACAGATTTTCTTCATTTGGGCATACCCAAAAACACTTCTCTGTTTTAATACTGCTTGTAGCTAGTTCTTGGATATCTGCACAAGGGGCGTGACACCAATTTCCACAAAAATGACAATTTATCAATGTGGAAGCCCGTTTGTTTGATTGACCGCAGATTACACAGAGCTTCATAATGATTTGAGTGGTTGATTTACTGTAATTCTACTAGCAACCTCTTGAATACTCTATTAATAACCTCCTTAAATGAAGCTCTAGCTATTTGTATTTCTATTTCTAACTAACTGGACAGCTTACCGTGTACGTTCCTGATTTATATTTATTGTTTGTGTTTGATAAGGGCGCCTACAACCCCATCCGTTTACAGTCTGCTTTATTGTCCAACGAATCCGTTTGAAACCAGTCAAGGGTTCGGACCATCAAGGGTTCGGACCAGTCGATCTGATCTGATCAGTGGGTCACTTATTTAAAACATACTAGTCGGTGATTTGGGCTAACACATGAAGGATCTACTTGAAATTATCTACCCGAGTAATATGTGATTTGATTGATACAAAAGTATAACTTGCGTGTTGAAGAGCCGGTGATTTCTGGCAGCTCCTACAGTGACGAACGGTCGAGCCTCAACCCTTGTTTATCAATCGCTGTATCTAGCTTTTCTAGTTTTTTCTCGTCTCCACCACAATAAATGCTATATTATCACTATAGTTGACTGGTGGAAATTTTGGAGGAAGGACGCTTTTTCTGTAGTAATAATTGCTTCTCGTTGTGTATATTGCGACCGCTGGTAACTACAGGTTATATGAAATTCAGTAACGTCTGGTATTTCAAGAAAAAAGAAACTAATGAAAGTCACTCCACTCCACTAAATACCATTATAATACTGGTTAGTTGCTACTACAACACTGTATTCTGCTATTCACTGGTATCACTAGATTATATGCGAGTACACTAGCAGGCCAGGAAGATTATTAAAACAGCTGACCACTGTGGTAAGTTTCTGGCGACTTCTGGCACCTGCCTCTATAGGCTTATCAACTGCCTCCCAGCACACATAAGGGGGATTACCAACAGACCCCTGGCAGTCTTCAAGCTGGCACTGGACAAGCACCTAAAGTCAGTTCCTGATCAGCCGGGCTGTGGCTCGTATGTTGGTTTGCGTGCAGCCAGCAGCAACAGCCTGGTTGATCAGGCGCTGATCCACCAGGAGGCCTGGTCACTGACCGGGCCGCGGGGGCATTGACCCCCGAAACTCTCTCCAGGTATATTGGTATATTGGTATTGGTATTGGTATCACTTTAGTTACAAATTCACCTGTTTTAAATAACACTTTAGCATTTATTTTCTATATACTAGGGAGCCACTGTAGTATACACTATACACTATGTATACTCAATGTTATCAGGGAGACTTTCTTTCCTCTGACTAAGAAAAGTTCTATTATTATTATTTTGCACACGGAACACAGGCCTATGATTCCCCTCTGGCAGTAAACTCTGCTAGGTAGTGCACACTAATTCTCCATTTTTGACTCAGTATATAACGTTTTCCGCCCAAGATTGGTTCCAGGCGCTAGAGGGATGTATCGTATAGGATTGATGACACAAATTAAAGTTCTAGCACGTAAGAGCGACCGTGAAAACATGAGAAAACCCGGAGCACAACGAGGCACGCGGCGTAATCTAGCCATGTAAGGTAATAACGTAAGATATTCTGAGAACTTTAAGGCTGTGAGGGAAAAGTTCAATAGATAGGAATAGAGATATAGTAACGATAGTTTCATTATCGGCTACTAGTTAAGGTAGGGTAAGTCAAGCTCACGCCTTTCTTCCCCCTCCCCGAAAGTGATAGTTTCATTGCCGGCTACTAGTTAAGGTAGGGTGAGTCACGCTCCCGTTTTTCCGGCCTTTTCTCCCCCTCCCCTAAAGTGATAGTTTGATTGCCGGCTGCTTGTTAACGTAGGGTCAGTCTAGCTCCTGCTATCCCTTCCCCTCCCTCTTCCCCCCCCCCCTCGAAAGGTGACGTGTGGGGCTCTGGTCAAACAGTAAATCACTCAACTCACAGCTCCCAACACTACTCTAAGTACCTGCCTGTCTTGTATTCTAGTGGATTTATTGGTTAAAAGCTTCACTTTTGACCAATAATAAACTTAGTCCTTTCAGTCTTGCTCTATGTTGACTGTTGTAATAATCACCACGTCTTTTCAGTAATGTACACTGCCATGGAGAGTGATTATTTAAGCAGTGGGTAACCTGTCTATCTTTCCAGCTTGGATGTCAGAGAGGGTCACCTGGCAATCAACGAGAAGAAAAGGAGAAGGACTAACGTCCAGAGACTTCTCCATTTTGTATTGAAGTACCTGTGCACCTGTATGAAATTGCAGGACATAATCCCACATCACTGCAGCAGTAAAGAACCTGCTTTCCTGTCATTGGGATATTATGCTCACGGCAATAATCTGTGAAGATCTAGCCAGTGGTGGTCACCAACCCCTGCGATCCCCCCCCCATCATCAGCAACGGCTACGATTTCAACAACAGTGTCACCAACACCAGACACCCATGTTTTATATACATTTAAATTAGTGTTGAATTCAGTTATCATTTATATTTATATTTTTCATTTTTCATTTTCTTTAAAAATAGGATTAATATTTCATATTTAAGTGTTTTACATTTTATATTTTCTATATAATAAAGTGTTTATGTTTGTCTGTTATTATTTATTTTTCTATTCACTAATTTACCTGAGGAGCCAGCCTGAGTAATACTGACTGAAGTTGTTACAGGGCTGAGTAAGCCTTCACAAGTGGCGACCTTGCCAGGATCAACTCTACTGAATCAAGATTCAACGCCATCTCGAATCTACCATTGGAACTTCAACGCCGCATACCACAGATGGTTACCACCAGCCATGAGTAAACATTTTCTATGGTAGGACTACGGTACAGGTATTTGAAAGATTTGGTGATTGTTATAGTCTCAATTTATTGTAAGTCAAGTCAGGCAGGATATAATATTTAATTCTGCCACTTAATTGTATGTGAGATTGAAACACTTTGGAGGATTAGACTCTAGGGACCCGAGATTTTCCAGTGACAATTTGTTTCATTGAGCTCTTCATTATGTCAAGGGAACTGTCATAGGACACTCTTGATTTGTTGGTGAGAAGATTGGATGGTCAAGGGACCCCATTCTACTTACTGTTTGCTCGGAGCCGGCATAGAACCCTTCGTTTTCGTTAATACATAGTTTAATTGAAGCAGGGATCGAGCCCTCTGGTTTATTTACAGTTTGAGCGGAGCAGGAATTGAACCCTCTGTTTTCTTTAATACCCGTTTCATTTCCCCTGATAGTTTAAGTTATTCTTGCAAGCATGGAGGAATACCAGTTTTGGATGAACGCTGGAAGTAAGTTAGGAATAACAGGGAAAAATTTAGAATCTTTCATTAGTGCTAAGATCCAGGAAAGACTTGAAAGAGAATTGAGAGAGAAGAAAGACAGTTAGAAAGGGAAAGAGAAGAAGAAAAGGAGAGAGAGAGAATAGAAAGAGAAGAAAAAAAGGAGAGAGAGAGAATTGAGAGAGAAATCCGAGAAAGACAGAAAGAGAGCGAGAAGACCAAAAAGAGCGTGATAGACTTGATCGTGAGGAAGGAGCTAGGGAACGTGAGGAACAAGCTAAGAAACGTGAGGAACAAGCTAAGATACGTGAGGAACAGGCTAAGATACGTGAGGAACAGGTTAAATTAAGAGAACTTGAGGAAAGAGCAAAGGATAGAGAAGTTGAGGAAAAAGCTAGAGAACATGAGTTAATAGAGAGAAAGGGATCGCGAGCTCGAAAAATCTCGCCTTGAATTAGAGAATAAAAAGTTAACTTTTACACAACAACAATTAGAGGAAGGAGTAATGGAACAACGTGCAGTCAGTGCACATATTCCAACACCTAATTTACCTCCCTTCACAGAGGGGGAAGACATAACTTCATACATTATCAGGTTTGAAAATACCGCTACCCTCTGTGAATGGCCTGCTGACACCTGGGCTACCAGGTTAGGAATGTTATTTTCTGGTACAGCCTTAAATATCAATGCAACTTTGTCGCAGGATATCATATGTAATTATAACCTACTGAAGAAGGCAATCCTTAAAGCCTATCAAAAAACCACTAATTCTTACAGGAAAGATTTCAGGTATGCCACCTTACAGCCTGGCCAGAACTTTCAGCAGTTACACGTAACACTCGTTTGTTCGACTTCTGGATAGAGAGTTCAGGAATTGATCACAGTTATGAATCTCTTCGAGACTTCATGGTTGCTGACCAGTTCCTGACAGCTCTTCCTCACCAGATACGAACATTCATCAGAGAACGTAACCTGATTAAAGCTGAGGAAGTTGCTGAGGCTGCTGACCTGTATGCTGAGACTCACAATTCCTATAAAGACCTAAAGGGATCGAACCCTAAGGGTAAGGGTTCATCAGACCTTAAGAAATCAAAGCATCTAGTGGAAAGTAAAATGAGTTTTTTTATTCCTGTTTGTCATTTGTGTGGTGTTAAGGGACATAAACGTCCAGATTGTCCTTCTAAGAAGGTCCAAAAAGTTGGAAGATGTTTTAAAGACTGTAATGACCAAGCACCCTTCTGTCCAGGAACAGTTAATGGACTTAATGTATCTACCATTTTACAAGACACTGGATGCACATGTATAGTCATTTCTGATAAGCTGTTCCCTAACCTTAAAGAAACTCATTCCTCTGCTATACTTTCAGACTACTTGGGCCGTACGGACACTTTTCCTACCATCCGTTGTTATATTAGGTCTAAATGGTTCACAGGTTGGTCTGAAGCCGTACTAGCTCCCATCACTTCTTGCTCCGTACTAATAGGTAATGTAAAAGGTGCCATTCTTCCTTCTGAGGTTGACCTTTCTTCACCAAAGATGGATATAAGTGTTTCAGATCCTCTTCCTGTGGAGTCAGAGAAGCCCCTCGAAAGTTCAGATGAGACAATGTCTCGTGAGATTCATGTGGGATTAAAAACCAGTGATGCTACTCTCGAAAGCGAGGTAGTAGGATCACCGGTTCACTTGTTAGATGAAAGTGAAGGTATCACCTCCGATACCATAAATGTCTTGACTAGGGCTCAGACCAAAGCCCAGGCTTCTCATACTGTCCATCCTTTGATTTTCCCTGACTTTAAGCCTTTAGATATATCGAAGGACTCCTTTGTCAAGTTACAACGTAATTGCCCTTCTCTTCAGAATTGCCATAATCCCGCTAAACAAAATCAAGTTATCCAAAGGAAAAACTTTTCATTTAAATTTGAATATATAAAAGGTATCTTGTACAAGTCAGTATTCAAATTAAATTCAGATGAGATAGACTATTCCATCTTAGTTGTTCCAAGTCAATGCAGAGAGACTGTTCTTAAAATGGCTCATGACCTGCCAGTGGCCGGACATTTCTCGCATCGTAAAACCTTAAATAAAATTAGGGAAACCTATTGTTGGCCAAAAATGTCCTCAGATATCACTACCTATTGTAGATCATGTAAAGTTTGCCAACTGTCATCCTCCCGAGGTACCAGGCGAGTACCTATGGTCAAAATGCCTTTGTTTACGGTACCGTTTGAAAGAGTAGCTATTGACATCGTTGGTCCTTTATCTCCACTTTCATCTGGGGGACATAAATATATATTAACATTAGTTGATTATGCTTCGAGTTTCCCTGAAGCCATACCCTTAAAGACCATAACTACTACAGAGGTGGCTGAAGTCCTTTTGTCCATCTTCTCCAGAGTGGGCATCCCTAGAGAAATTTTGTCTGACCGTGGGACACAATTCACATCTGACTTAATGCAACATCTATACCAACTTCTGGGAGTGAAGCCTCTCTTCACCACACCCTATCATCCCAGCTGTAATGGGAGGATTGAGCGCCAGCATTCGATTCTCAAGTCCATTTTAAGGAAACTTTGCTCCCTTAAACCTAAGGAGTGGCATCGTTACCTACCCTGTGTTTTGTTTGCCATGAGGGAAGTTCCCAGTGACTCTATGGGGTTTTTCACCTTTTGAACTTCTCTATGGTAGACAGGCCAGAGGTCCACTGTCCATCCTTCATGACTTATGGACTAATGAGGAGGTAAATGCTGAGGTTCAGTCTTCTTACCAGTTTCTCCTTGACCTTAGATCCAAACTTGAGGAGACCTCTGACATAGTTTCGAAAAACCTAAGCTTGTCAATGGACCAGTACAAAACCTATTTTGATTCCAAAAGTCAGAGGAGAAGTTTTAAAGTAGGAGATGAAGTTCTTGTACTTTTGCCTATCAAGTCAAATAAATTATTAGTAGCATGGAAAGGTCCATATAAAGTATTAAAAATTTGTGGGAAAGTTGACTACCTCATAGAAGTCAAGGGGGAACCTAAGCTTTATCATATCAACATCCTTAAGAAATATTACCGAAGAAATTCGGTTAACTGCCTTAATAACTTTGACTTAGTTTTTCCACACAAACTTGATAAGACAACTGAAGAATGTAAAGTGTGCGTAATTGATACCTCTAACTTAGACTATGATGAAGAACTACATGACTTGGTGACTCTTGACCACTCGGATGCAACCAACATTAATATTAATGAATCTTTGGATGACCTTAAGAGACATGAACTACTTCAATGTGTGAGTAACTTTTCAGACGTCTTTACTGATATTCCAGGTGTTACCTCCACGGTAGTCCATAAGATTGACTTAGTGACGAACAATCCTATCAAACGAAAATTATACCCAGTTCCAGTTCACCTTAGGGATGCATTTGACCGAGAGGTAGACAAATTATTAAAACTAAAGATCATTGAACCTTCAGTATCTTCATATTGTTCACCAGTAGTCATGGTTAAGGAGTATAATTCATATAGACTTGCTATTGACTTCAGAGGCCTTAATGCTATAACTCGGTGGGATGCTGAGCCTATGCCCTTAATAGATAGCGATCTACACAAATTTTATGACTCTTCCTTCTTTTCAGAGATTGATATTGCGCAGGCATATCATCAAGTAATGTTAGATCCTTCTTCTAAGCAGTACACTGCTTTTCCTACACACCAAGGACTGATGCAATATAGAACTATGCCCTTCGGTTTGGTAACTGCCTGTGCTACCTACGTGAGACTGATGAGAAAGGTCTTGGGTAATATGCCAAATGTTTCAGTTTTTGATAACATTTACGTAATGACATCTACATGGGACGAACATATCCAAACATTAACATCAGTTTTGCATAGGTTACGCTCACATGGCCTCACTGCCAAGCCGAAGAAATGCTTCCTTGGGTATAACAAGATTAGATATCTTGGACTGATACTTTCTAATAACACTCTGCAGCCTCTCCCCAGTAAGATCAAAGCTTTATTAGAATTTAAATTCCCCAAAACCAAGAAGCTCATGCGAAGCTTTCTTGGTTCTGTAAATTTTTATGCATGGTTTATCCCGAACCTTACTGATCTTACAGGCATCTTATCTGACTTCCTTAAAAAGTCTGTGAAGGAACCTCTTGAACTTTCCGACGTAGCTCGGGAAAAGTTTAATGAGATTGAAAGTATCTTCTCGAAAGACCCTGTACTTAAGATTCCAGATATTAATAAAACATTTTGTTTAAGAACTGATGCCTCCAATACTGGCTTAGGTGCGGTGTTACTACAATACCATGATGGTACTCCCTTCCCTGTATGCTTCCTAAGCCGGAAACTCCTTCCTGCAGAAACAAGATACTCCACAATAGAAAAGGAATGTTTAGCCCTTGTGTGGGGTATCTCCAAACTTAAATTTTATTTGCTGGGAAAAGAATTCATTTTAGAAACGGACCACAAACCTTTGATATACCTAGAAACTTTTAAGGGAACCAACAGTCGCCTCTTGAGGTGAACATTGGCACTCCAGGCTTTTAAGTTCCATATTGTGTATATCAATGGTTCATCCAATTATTTCTCTGACTGGTTAAGTCGTGACAGTCAGTAGATTTGTTGCCTTACGTGACTTCCACATGTTAGAACTTTTTCCTCGCATATTCTTCTTATACTCCTTGACTATAAGTCTTGGTATGGGGGAGTGTGAGGGAAAAGTTCAATAGATAGGAGTAGAGATATAGTAACGATAGTTTCATTACCGGCTACTAGTTAAGGTAGGGTAAGTCAAGCTCCCGCCTTTCTTCCCCCTCCCCGAAAGTGACAGTTTCATTGCCGGCTACTAGTTAAGGTAGGGTGAGTCACGCTCCCGTTTTTCCCGCCTTTTCTCCCCCTCCCCTAAAGTGATTGTTTGATTGCCGGCTGCTTGTTAACGTAGGGTCAGTCTAGCTCCCGCTCTCCCTTCCCCTCCCTCTTCCCGCCCCCTCGAAAGGTGACGTGTGGGGCTCTGGTCAAACAGTAAATCACTCGACTCACAGTTCCCAACACTACTGTAAGTACCTGCCTGCCTTGTAGTCTAGTGGATTTATTGGTTAAAAGCTTCACTTTTGACCAATAATAAACTTAGTCCCTTCAGCCTTGCTCTATGTTGACTGTTGTAATAATCACCACGTCTTTTCAGTAATGTACACTGCCATGGAGAGTGATTATTTAAGCAGTGGGTAACCTATCTTTCCAGCTTGGATGTCAGAGAGGGTCACCTGGCAATCAACGAGCAGAAAAGGAGAAGGACTAACGTCCAGAGACTTCTCCATTTTGTATTGAAGTACCTGTGCACCTGTATGAAATTGCAGGACGTAACCCCACATCATTGCAGTGGTAAAGAACCTGCTTTCCTGTCATCGGGATATTATACTCACGGCAATAATCTGTGATCTAGCCAGTGGTGGTCACCAACCCCTGCGACCCCCCTCCATCATCAGCAATGGCTACGATTTCAACAACAGTGTCACCAACACCAGACACCCACGTTTTATATACATTTAAATTAGCGTTGAATTCAGTTATCATTTATATTTTTCATTTTCTTTAAAAATAGGATTAATATTTCATATTTAAGTGTTTTACATTTTATATTTTCTATATAATAAAGTGTTTATGTTTGTCTGTTATTATTTCTTTTTCTATTCACTAATTTTCCTGAGGAGGAGCCAGCCTGAGTAATACTGACTGAAGTTGTTACAGGGCTGAGTAAGCCTTCACAAAGGCACGTGGCTGATAACCCTTTGTTGGCACTGTATAATCTCAGTTACATTGAGGGAGTTCTTCCTACTTCCTGTATCATTGTTCGCATCGCTCTCGGGCCGTGTGGACCTGCTGCACAGACGCTCCTGTCTAGGCTGGCTTTCTGCGTAGTTTTTCCTGTTTTGAATATTCAAAATGGTGGATAGACATGGTCGCCATGTGAATATGGTGTGTGTCGAATTGGTTCATGGAATGCTTACAAGTTCAGCAATGCAGGTGCTCCTGCCTATGATCATCGGCGAGGTATATGGCATACCGAATGACGAATTGTATGGAGTAGCCAAAAATGGAATTACAAGGATCTTCATCAAGTTTAAGGAGGCGGGCTTCTACTCTAGCATCGTTAACAAATATCAAGAGAGAAGACTGGCCATGAACACTGCAGTGGAGGTATGCCTCCATGATGTGTCGAGTTACATGACGTGGGTAAAAGTAAGGAATGTACCATTTGAGGCAACAGAGCATGATGTGGTTGCAGTTTTCCGTAACTATGGAAAAATCCACTCAGCTGAGTTGGGAGTGTGGAAAAATGGACCTTATGAGGGGTTGCCTGAGGGATCATTTACACTGAAAATGACCTTACGGCAGCCAATTCCATCGTATGTGCTACTAGACGTTTTCAGGACTCAGGTCTATGTGTATTACTCAGGACAGAGGAAGACATGCAGATTGTGTGGGTCTTATGACCATATGGCAGCCCAATGCCATAAAAAAGCAGGAAGGAGGGATCAGATACCATTGCCTATAAGTCGGCAACAAGGTATAGAGGCATCGGAGACTGGGGTACTCCCCAAAACGACACCTTGTCGTTGGAGTGAGGAAGTTGATAAGGCAAAGGAGGCAATGAATGAATGTGTAACGTTACCGGTTGACACAGAGACTGCAACAGCGACGACGAGAACGAGTGATGACGAGTGTGAACGACCACAGGATGGATTGCTGGAGGAGGTTATAAACTCCTTTCTAAGTGAAGTTGAGAGTGGTCTGGAGGAAGCAAGGAGTACACACATGTCGGTGACATCACATAATGATTTGGTGGTTGGGGAAAATTTGCGCATTAATGGCACTGTGCACACAGTTGTGGCAGAAGTACATAGGGAGGGAACGAGAGATGAAGAAGCATGTGGTGACGGAAGTTCGCGTAAGCGATCGGCTGGAACGTCAGAGATGGACAACGTTCTCACTCCAGGACAGAGATCAGGGGTAAAGTCTTAGAAAAAGGAAGTGAGCCAAACGGGGAGAGAGGGGAAGGGTAATGAAGGGATGAACAGTTCTAAAGACAAGGGGGGGTAGGGGGGTTGAACAGGCAGGCTGCCAAATGAGAACCTCGTCACCAGGAAAGTATAGTAGGACATCTACCAAGGCGGAAGGGAATGCCGCCGCTATTTATTTCCAATTTGAGCACACATACAGAGGTACAAAAAAATACAGATAAGTTCAGCATGGCAAAGCCACTTATACTATGCATAGCATTACGGGCTGGCTTAAAATTAACTTAAGATTAACTAAGCAATGATGAAATCAGTGATAAAACATTAATGTAAACAGATTACTATAAAGCACAAGCGAGTATTACAAAGACAGGTCATATTAAAGTAATTCAAGGTAGTAACAATTAATGTAAATGGATTGAGGAATGAAGTGAAAAGAGTCTGGATGGAATGGTTCCTCAGGAGGTATAATGTAGATGTATGTTTTATACAAGAACATAATTATAAGCTCGGCTGTACATTATTACTGAAAGGTTATAAGTTATATGTGAGTGGGTCTTTGAGGTTAAAAGGAGTGGCTGTGGCTGTGAAGGAAAATAGTTCCTTACGTATAATAAAGTGGGAGGAGGGGGGAGGAGGGTGGTGAGGGTGGATGGTGAGTGGGGTGAAACGAGAGTATGTTTTATAGGGGTTTACATGCCAGCGGAGAGCACAGTCAGAATAAAAGAGGATTTTGTAAGAGACATTTTGTTGTATCATTTACGGGGTTTACCTTTAGTCACTATAATTGGAAGAGATTGGAACTGTGTCATAAGGGGGGAGGGACGTGGAGCCGAGGGGGGCGGGGTGTGTGTTTGTGGCATTACACAATGTTTTGCAGGATGCGGGGGTTAGGGATGTGGGGGGAGGGGGGCCTGGAGAATAGAGTTTACCTTTGTCAGAAGAGATTATTCAGCGCGTTTAGAGAGAAGCTATACATCGGAGTCAGTTCCTGTGAGGGAAGTAAGAACAGTGGACGTGGGGTTTTCTGACCATAGGGCAGTTTTAGCTGAGCTGGATTGGGGGGATGTGGTTAAAATACAATCAGGGTTTTGGAAGTTAAATGCGAGACTAGTGAGGAGTGAGGTGGTGAGTGTGGAGTTTGGTGAATGGTGGCAAAATTTGTGGGGTGCCAGGGAGGGGGAGACGAGTATCTTGGAATGGTGGGAAAATAAAGCTAAACCAGATATAGCGGGTTTTTATAAACGTAAGGGACGGGAGGAGGCGAGGTGGAGGTATGGATTACAAAATTATTTGGAGCAACAGCTTAATGAGTGTTATGAGGAAGTGAGGTGGTGAGGTGGTGAGTGTGGAGTTTGGTGAATGGTGGCAAAATTTGTGGGGTGCCAGGGAGGGGGAGACGAGTATCTTGGAATGGTGGGAAAATAAAGCTAAACCAGATATAGCGGGTTTTTATAAACGTAAGGGACGGGAGGAGGCGAGGTGGAGGTATGGATTACAAAATTATTTGGAGCAACAGCTTAATGAGTGTTATGAGGAAGCGGAGGGAAGGCAGTACGAAAAAATATTGCTGCTCAGAGATAGATTGAAGGAAATACATAATGAAAGATTTGATGCGATAAGGGTAAGGGCGGGGATGGAAGCAGTACTGTGGGGAGATATGCCTTCGGGAAGTGTTTTGAGAAGTTTTAAAATCAGGCAAAAGGAGTCAACTATTTTAAACTTAGAGGTTAGTGAAGATTTTGGAGGATATTATAAGGGGCAAATGCTAGCGACAACTGAAGGAATGAGTAATTATGCTGATTATTGGTTTCAAAAGAAGTGGGCGAGGGGAAAAGTTGGGATAGTTTGTGAGGAAGGGGAAGGGGTGCAAGCCTTGGGGACGTGTGGGGAGGAGATAGTTGGAATGGATGGTGAAATTAGTATGGATGAAGTGAAAGAGGCAGTGCTCAATTTAAGTATGGGAAAAGCGCCAGGAATAGATGGGATTTCGAATGATTTTTATAAAGTTCAATGGGACCATATAAAGTATTGTCTGGTACAGGTAATGAATTGTATGTTGAGGGAAGGTAAGTTAGGAATGACACAGCGGACGGGTGTGGTCGTGTTAGTAAGGAAAAAGCAGGAGGGAAGAACACTGAGCACGTACAGGGCCATATCTTTAATGTGTACAGACTATAAGATTTTTGCGAAGATACCAGGGAATAGGATGAAGAGGGTGATAGGAGGTGTACTACATAAGGGACAGTTGGGGATTCCGGGACATAACATGAGAGATGGGCATAGCCAGATTAGGGAATTTTTGAAAGGATGCAATGGGGGTGGAATTTTAGGTATTGATTGGGAGAATGTATATGACGGTGTGAATAGGGAGTTTCTGGGGGCCAGTTTGAGACGTCTGGGTTTTGGTGAGGGAGTTGTAAAGTGGGTTGAGATACTGTGTTCTGGTGCGGTGATACAGGTGCAAATTAATGGTAGGTTGGGCAAGATTTTGGAAATGGAGAGGGGTCTGAGACAGGGGTGTCCTATGTCTCAAATTTTGTTCACATGCATACAGCACCCGTTTTATGAAATGGTTGAGGGAAAGGGGATTTTACATGGGGAGGGGGTGGGGTTTAATGTGGTCGTAGGATATGTGGACGATACAACTGTACTGATCACTGGTGTGGAAGGATTGAGAACGATAGGAAGGGTCTTGAAGGTTTTTGGAAGGGCATCAGGAATGAGCATCAACAGAGCTAAATCAAAATTATTAGAGATAGGTGCTTGGGTGGGGGGTTGAATGGGGTTGGAGTTTGGATGGTAAGTGGTGGAACGGTTGAAAATTTGTGAAGTTCTATATATGGCTGATGAGGAGGCTCGTCGAGTGAACTCGGAGTTGGTAGGAGAGAAGGTAGTGAAAAGGATACGGAGTCTAAGAGCGGGGGATGTTACTTTATTGCAAAGGGCGATTATAATAAATTCATTGGTGTATAGTAAAGTGTGGAATGTTGCTGTTGTGTATCCTTTATGGGTGCAGGAGATACATGAGATACAGAGAAGGGTGCTCCGTTATGTGTGGGTGTTACAAAAAACGCGATTCTAAAAGCTTAGAGATCTCCAGTGAATACTAGAAAGGACTGCCCTTCTAGCATCCAGCCTGTTACTGGGTTTTTGTAACAAGTAGTCAGTATCCTTGTCCAATTATCCATTAAAATTCAGTATGGTTCAATAGAGCTCTAGGATTACAACTGGTAGGCTACTAACTAGAGAAATTAAAATTTAATAAATTTATTAAGTCTAGAGGTATATTATCAAAGTAAATTAAATCACAGCAATCAAAATAAAATCAATCTCTCGAGTTCAATATTATTGTGCTGAAAGCACATATCACATTTATAATTCTTAAGTACCGTCAGGTACATTAACATTTAATAAGATATTACAAATATGTACAAGTAAGTGTGTGTATGTGTGTAAGTGCTCTTAAGTAGTTCACTATGTCTCAATACTCGAATAAGACTTAAACAAGTGACCGATAAAGTCCTCAAATAAACAAACTTCTTGACCGACTGGCAACCCAAACAGTGTGCTTGAACAACAAAGAATGCTAAGCCCAATAGCAATGCAATATGCGACTGCGACACAGAATCAGGAACTGGGAGATAATATAATGACACTAAGTAGGGACCATCAGCAGATCCTCCACAAAAGTTACAAAACTCCCTTACTACTGAATCTAAGTTCAGCATAGGAAACACCCGACTGTGACAATACACAGGAACCAGTACAAAATTAGGTCAGAAGCTATAGCTAAGGACCTGAGATACTCAGAGTGTCTATGTGACACACAACCTCAGTACAATGTCGAAAATCACTAAGTCTTTACAATGTTCTGTGAACAAAGTTCTACAGAACTAACAAGAATAATGAGACAGACAATCTGTCCAACCAGCAAGCGAGTCTCGAGCAGACTGAAAACTTCACGAGAGGTGAGGACACCCCCCCTCGATCACGTGATAGCTACGTGGACAACTGCAGCTCAGAAGCCGGCAGTATAACGAGCGACAAGCAATAATTACAGTAGTTTGACAATCAAGACTAACTGAGCACATATTATGTACATCCTAACATAAGCTATGTCAAATAACAATATAAGGCAATACATTTGCGATTTAGCTATTATCGCAAATATAAGCAATATAAAATTATATGAAAAGGTAATATACATTACATATATACATAATAATCATTGTAACCCATTCAGGGGTTGCAACACCCCCCCCAACACGACAGAGGGTCACACTAGGAGTTGCATTAACGTCTTTCACATTATTTCTGATTACTCATATCAATACAATTTAATATAAATATTAATCGATGCCAAGCACCGCTACAATTTTACAGCGTCCGTCACTAGGATATGCCCCTAGTACTAGGGCAGTACACAGTATCGTATCTGCATACTCGTGGTTATATACATCAGTGTAGAGACAGGATAGCGTAGATGAGCAGGGCACTGAGGCTCGATCATAGTAGAGGAGACTGCATTCCACTCTTAAGTAGTGGTTGTGGAATGCGAGGCAGTATGAACATCTGAGTATGAAACAGCTTAAGGTGTGTAGTGAAGGGGGGAGGGGTCTGCGGCAGGACAGTGTTGCGTCACGCAGTACATCACCCACACGACACTATCCACTCAACACTCAGCTTATGTCTCCTTACCACACACATCAATACTGTGAATATATAAATATAATAAATAGACATGCCATGAGTATATATAGTTAATATGGGCTGGAGGGATTAAGTTACTTTACTGAATTTGACATAGCAAGTAACAAAAGGTATTTGGGCATAAAATTACAGAGAATAGTCGTCAACAGAGTAAAGTCCGAGGCAGCTACGGTGAAAAGCTCTGTTCCACAAGGCACAGTACTCGCTCCCATCTTGTTCCTCATCCTTATATCCGACATAGACAAGGATGTCAGCCACAGCACCGTGTCTTCCTTTGCAGATGACACCCGAATCTGCATGACAGTGTCTTCCATTGCAGACACTGCAAAGCTCCAGGCGGACATCAACCAAATCTTTCAGTGGGCTGCAGAAAACAATATGAAGTTCAACGATGAGAAATTTCAATTACTCAGATATGGTAAACATGAGGAAATTAAATCTTCATCAGAGTACAAAACAAATTCTGGCCACAAAATAGAGCGAAACACCAACGTCAAAGACCTGGGAGTGATCATGTCGGAGGATCTCACCTTCAAGGACCATAACATTGTATCAATCGCATCTGCTAGAAAAATGACAGGATGGATAATGAGAACCTTCAAAACTAGGGAGGCCAAGCCCATGATGACACTCTTCAGGTCACTTGTTCTATCTAGGCTGGAATATTGCTGCACACAAACAGCACCTTTCAAGGCAGGTGAAATTGCCGACCTAGAAAATGTACAGAGAACTTTCACGGCGCGCATAACGGAGATAAAACACCTCAATTATTGGGAGCGCTTGAGGTTCCTAAACCTGTATTCCCTGGAACGCAGGAGGGAGAGATACATGATTATACACACCTGGAAAATCCTAGAGGGACTAGTACCGAACTTGCACACGAAAATCACTCACTACGAAAGCAAAAGACTTGGCAGACGATGCACCATCCCCCCAATGAAAAGCAGGGGTGTCACTAGCACGTTAAGAGACCATACAATAAGTGTCAGGGGCCCGAGACTGTTCAACTGCCTCCCAGCACACATAAGGGGGATTACCAACAGACCCCTGGCAGTCTTCAAGCTGGTACTGGACAAGCACCTAAAGTCAGTTCCGGATCAGCCGGGCTGTGGCTCGTACGTTGGTTTGCGTGCAGCCAGCAGCAACAGCCTGGTTGATCAGGCTCTGATCCACCAGGAGGCCTGGTCACAGACCGGGCCGCGGGGGCGTTGACCCCCGGAACTCTCTCCAGGTAAACTCTCCAGGTAACTGATAATTATTAAGGACGAGACAGAGCGTCAGCAATTACTTTACAATGACCACTTATGTGTTTTATGCTAATAGAATAAGGTTGGATTCTGAGAGCCCACCTCATGATCCTAGCATTCTTACTCTTCATGGTGTTTGTATAGGTGAGTGGATTGTGGTCTAAAAAAACGTTAATTTAAAATGGGGAAGTGCCCAAATACACGTCAAAATGTTCTAAGGACACCACAAGAGCTAGAGCCTCTTTCTCAATAGTGGCATAATTTTTCTGGTGTCGTTTAAGTTTAGATGAATAGTAACATACAGGATGGAGAATATCAGTGGATGTTGACTGTTGGAGCAGCACAGCAACCACTGCATAACAACTCGCATCTATATGTAAAAAGATGGAAAGATTGAAATTAGGACTCAACACTGGAGCAGAGGAAAGCAGATGCTTCAACCTTTTGAACGAGTCTGAACAATCTCTAGTCCAGATGAACTGAACTTTGCTACTAGAGCTCATAGTGAGAGGTGTAGGTGGAGGTGTGTGTGCTGGCTTGCCTGTCACTTGACACACGTGGCAACGTCGCACATGATCAGCTACTGTTTCCTTCATCTTTGGCCAAGTAAAATGTTTTGCCAGTTTACCGAGTGTCTTCTTGACACCCAAATGTCCTCCTATGGGTCTATTGTGAGCAGAATCAATGGCTTGCTCACGAAATGTAACTGGTAACACTACTAGATGCATGACTGTGGTGGAAACACTATCAGCTGACAACTTACATGTATTTTTCTCCTTCAGTACACCGTTACTATAATAGTAACAATTATCGAGATCCTTTGCTTCACTCTCAGTAACTGCTATATCTCTCAGTCTTTCCAGTGACTGATCAACAAACTGATCCTTGATTAAATCATCATGAGTTAGAAATTTAACGTCAGTTGTGTCTTGACTAGGTTGATGACCGGGGGGAGTTAGTGTTAATGACCCGGGGTGCAGAGCGTCACTAAACAACATATTCAACCCCAAATCATTGTCATCAACTAACTCAACAGGAGACAAGGAGTGTTGTTGTATATTTGACATAGCTCTAGTAATTGCGCTGAGAGGAAATAAAATAGGCTTCTCTTTACAAGCTTCAATGGCATAATTATCATCAGTGTTATTATCAATCACAAGTGGTTCTTTACATATACCAGCATGAAGGATATCGTTCCCTATCAACAAGTCCACTGACCTGATGGGAAATACACCACTGGAAATACCCACTGAAATATAACCAGTATAATAGCTTGTTTCAATATAAACTTTGTGCAGAGGCACTTTTATAACAGCCCCTCCATAGGCTTCTAACAATACATCTATCTTGCAATAGGTATCGTCAGTTATGGGCAGTACATCTTCTCTTAATAACGTGAGATAACTGCCAGTGTCTCTGAAAGAAATTATCTCAGATGTGATTCGTCAAATCCTACTTTATCTCTCGAAAAGTAAGGACTCATCGCTGAACGAATCTTTTCGTCAGATACACTTTCTGACGCTTGTCATCTATCCTGAGTAACATTATCTAAAACAGTAGGATAAGAGGAATTGCTAGGATTTTGGTACCTTTGTTGCTCGGAAGAGGATACGACTTGAGTGGGGGCGCCAGCCGCACGACTGTATCTCGTATCTCTTTCTAACTTATAGCAATACTCTCTAGCATGTCCTTTTCTGTTACAATAGGTACATTTAACTTTCTTCTTATCGATATCAGATTTCTGTCTAGCCACAGAGACAGATTCAGGATTGTGAGTTTTCCTGGTAAAGGTACGAGAAGTTACAGTAGCAGGTACATCAGGCCGGCAATGAGCAGCTGATTTAGGTTGCCAACTTCTAGGACAATTTTTAGTTACCTTGTTTCTGTGTGTTTTAGTACGTACAAGGTTGTGAGAAATTTCGTAATTGTCTGCTAATGCTGCAGTTTCCAGAATATCCGAGGTAGTATGATCGATCAGATATTCTTGTATGTCCGCAGACATACAGTTGTTAAACTCTTCGTGTAGTAACAACTGAACAAGGCTGTCGTAGTTGGTACATTTAGCAGCTCTAGTCCATCTCTTAAATGCAACTTTTTTCTCACGAGCAAACTCTACACAAGTTTGATCTTGTCGTCGTTGTAACGTACGAAATGCTCTTTGATAACTTACAGGTAACAAGTTATATGTCTCTAGAATAGTTTGCTTGACAGCGTCATAACTAATGTACTTGGCAAATGGCAAAGCTGCAGTACAAGTTTGAGCTCTTCCTGTCAACACTGTATGCAACATTGTTGCCCAGTGCTTACGTGGCCAGTTCATAGCACGTGCCTGGTTCTCAAACACATCAAAATATGTGTCTAAGTCACTTTCAAAAAACTTAGGAACCATAGATGCAGCTTTCTGCACATTAAATGTGTCCTGTGATCTATCAGTCTGTTGTCTTAACAGACGAACATTTTCTCTTTGGAAATCTTCTTCGTTCAATTTCCTCTGTGCCTCTATTTGTGCAGTCTGCAACATAATGAGGCGTTCCAACCTCTCAAACTGTTCCTGAGAGATAGGACCAGTGGGTAATGGAGGAGTAGGGAAATTAACATGGTCTGGACGGTCCTTAGGTCGGACACTTCGTCCAGCCGTCTATAGAGAGTCTAGATCTGGTCTAGGATAAGTAGATACAGGTGTATCATACACTGTACTAGTATTAGGCTGTGTCATACTACCAGCTATACTCTGTACTATAGTGTCAGTGAAGGAAGGAGCGAGCGAGAACTGAGCTACACTAGGCTCAGACACTAGGCTCACTTCTGCTCTAGTTGCTCTTTCTTCATCAAATAGAGTCATACTTCCTAATTGTGACACTAGGCTTTCTGAATCATAATCAGACATCTCTGTATGAGCAGGAAACAATATATCTTTAATTAATGCTCTGACAGTTTCTGCGGTGTAATTCCTGTTATACGTCACACCGAGATATTTGGCTACTTGCCAACACGTCTGAAGTTTTAATGTACTTAACTCAGACAAAGTCAGAGTATCAATTAACTGTTTCACTTTGGCATACATCACAAAAATAATTGTACTACGAGAGAGTAATTATTGGAAACTATAATCCTGATAGGAATTTTAGTGTTAGTTGTCTTAGAGCTAGAACTCATAAACAGTATTTCCATCTCCTTGGATCAAGAGACTCAGTCAGGTACATACATCCACCTGGTATGTTGTACAAGACTAAACTCAAAGTCTTCAGATTAGGAAAGTACTCAAAGTGTTTGATCATAGAGTTACTAGTATGTCAAACTGGACAATTTCTCCAACACCTTGGATCAAGAGCCTCCCGGACAGGCCCCCATTTGTTACAAAAAACGCGATTCTAAAAGCTTAGAGATCTCCAGTGAATACTAGAAAGGACTGCCCTTCTAGCATCCAGCCTGTTACTGGGTTTTCGTAACAAGTAGTCAGTATCCTTGTCCAATTATCCATTAAAATTCAGTATGGTTCAATAGAGCTTTAGGATTACAACTGGTAGGCTACTAACTAGAGAAATTAAAATTTAATAAATTTATTAAGTCTAGAGGTATATTATCAAAGTAAATTAAATCACAGCAATCAAAATAAAATCAATCTCTCGAGTTCAATATTATTGTGCTGAAAGCACATATCACATTTATAATTCTTAAGTACCATCAGGTACATTAACATTTAATAAGATATCACAAATATGTACAAGTGTGTGTATGCGTGTAAGTGCTCTTAAGTAGTTCACTATGTCTCAATACTCGAATAAGACTTAAACAAGTGACCGACAAAGTCCTCAAATAAACAAACTTCTTGACCGACTGGCAACCCGAACAGTCTGCTTGAACAACAAAGAATGCTAAGCCCAATAGCAATGCAATATGCGACTGCGACACAGAATCAGGAACTGGGAGATAATATAACGACACTAAGTAGGGACCATCAGCAGATCCTCCACAAAAGTTACAAAACTCCCTTACTACTGAATCTAAGTTCAGCATAGGAAACACCCGACTGTGACAATACACAGGAACCAGTACAAAATTAGGTCAGAAGCTATAGCTAAGGACCTGAGATACTCAGAGTGTCTATGTGACACACAACCTCAGTACAACGTCGAAAATCACTAAGTCTTTACAATGTTCTGTGAACAAAGTTCTACAGAACTAACAAGAATAATGAGACAGACAATCTGTCCAACCAGCAAGCGAATCTCGAGCAGACTGAAAACTTCACGAGAGGTGAGGACACCCCCCCCCCTCGATCACGTGATAGCTACGTGGACAACTGCAGCTCAGAAGTCGGCAGTATAACGAGCGACAAGCGATAATTACAGTAGTTTGACAATCAAGACTAACTGAGCACATATTATGTACATCCTAACATAAGCTACGTCAAATAACAATATAAGGCAATACATTTGCGATTTAGCTATTATCGCAAATATAAGCAATATAAAATTATATGAAAAGGTAATATACATTACATATATACATAATAATCATTGTAACCCATTCAGGGGTTGCAACAGTGGGGTTTTGGGAGGGCATAGCTCAGTAAAGAGGTGGTCATGTCAAATGTACGAAGAGGAGGAGTAGGACTTTTGGCACTGGGGCCGAGAGTAAAGGCCATGTATGTAAAACAGAGGTTTGTGCGGGAGGGGGGAGTGAGAGGGGTAAGAGTTGGGAAAGTGATGGAGGATGTGCGACGGTGGTGGGGAGGAAAGGAATTAATTGAATGCGAGACTATGCTCAGGTTATTGTTAGTCGTCGGAGAGGCAGCAAAACTTAAGGTTGGAAGGTTGGTGGAGATGAGTAGGAAACCGGAAACCATGCAAGGGGTATCGGTATACCCCTTGTATGATTGGGGTAAGATTTGGTATGATTTCCGGAAGCTTAGATTAATGCCAAGGGTGAGGGAGTTAGTTTATAGATTTTTAATGGGAATTTTAGCTTCAAAGTCTGCCTTGTGTGTAATGGGTTTGGTGAGGGAAGCGACATGCGAAAAGTGTGAGGAACCGGAAACAGCTTTTCATGCAGTTTATTTCTGTAAAGAGTTGGGGGAGGTACGGTTGTGGTTGGCAAGAGTTTTCAGGTTGATGGGCGGGGGTAATGTAGAGATTCTGAGAGCCCTAACATTCGAAGTAAGAGGGGTCTCTGAAGACGTGAGAAGAGCTATTATGTACATAGTGGCAGATTTCTTGTATTTTTCTTGGGGATTGAGGGACAAAGGTGGGGGGATTAGAATTAGGGCGGTTGCGGCAGGAATATATCGTACGGTATGTAGAAATAAACTCATTTATGGGGAACAATGGAGAACGCGTTTTCCGGACTTATACAGAAATATTACAGTAAAGGGACTCATTAATGTGCCACACTAAGTATAGATTAAGGGACAGTTTTCCTTTTTAGTGGAGATATATAAGTACTGGAGGGTGAGTGCATGAGGTAAGGTTATCTGGAGAGTTTGTATGGTTTGGAAGGTTATGTCAAACGTGGTGTTGTTTTTGAGAGGTATGTTGCAACTGTAGTGCAAAACTACATTTTTGTGCTTAACAAAGAATTATTAAGTTAGTGTCGTGTGCAGTAGCACGACTAAAGATGGGATAATGAACGTATTATGAGCGTTTGGCTACAACAACTACATTGAGCTCATGAAGGTTTTACATAGTGTTCATAGATTGTGTATTTTACAGTATATACAAGGACAAAAAACATGGTTCTAAAAAATTTTCAATTATTTTGTTAAGCATAATAAAAGGTGTGTGAGTGTATGTATATGTATTTGTGTGTATATATATATATATATATATATATATATATATATATATATATATATATATATATATATATATATATATATATATATATATATATTTATATTTATCTATGCATATATATGTTTGTGTATATATGTATAATAACAACTTATTAAGACAGCCACTGTGTCATGTGACACAATTATTATATATCTTTGTTGGTTTTTGTTAGATCCTGTGACCTTACTGACATTATTTAGTAATGTGTAACATAAGCCGCAAGTGGTATTATTTAAAGTTAGTTTAATATGTTTATTATGCACCCCAAGATTACAGAGGTACATAATTGGTCCAGGGACTGGACTCCAAAGTTTTGATAGCTGAGCAAGTTACAGAGGTAATGAATTCACAATTTACAAAGGTAATGAACTCACAATTTACAAAGGTAATGAACTCCAGGTAGGTCTAGTCACAATCATGACAAGTTACAAAGGTATTTACAGATTACAGAGGTACGTAATGGGTCCAGGGACTGGGCCCCCAAAGTTGTGATGGCTGAACTAGGTACAAGGTAATGAACTCACAAGTTACAAAGGTAATGAATCCTGTAAGAATGGTTACTTACGTTTATACATGGCTACAATCATGAACAAATTATAGTGTAATGAGTAATTCACACTTCCACACCCGGTCACAACTGTAGTGAGTTATTGGTGCAAATATTGATTGCTGAGACACACACACACACATATACAAATTCATACACACACACACACACACACATAAACACACACACACACACACACACACACACACACACACACATACACAAACTCATACACACACATGCACACACACTCATACACACACACACACACACACACTCATACACACACACACTCATACACATACACACACTCATATACACTCATACACATACACACGCACACACAAACACACACACAAACACACACACACACACACACACACACACACACACACATACACACACACACACACAGGAGCTTGGACTCGACCCCTGCAATCTCAACTAGGTGAGTGCACACACATACACACACACACACACACACACACACACACACACACACACACACACACACACACACACACACACACACACACACACACATCTGAAACAGCACAGAGACAAAGATATTACAGAAGTAGCATCGGCAATGGCTACATCGAACACAGACAACAGGTCCGAAGGAAGCATGGAAACTAAACTGTATGCAGAGGTCCTGTCAAACCCACATGGGGCCAAAACAAAGACAGGGAGCACTCTAGGACAGAAAGAGAGGTTGGAAGACATTGAAGGAACTAGGACATGTGCAAGGACCTTACCAGATACCTGTGGGGGCCAGGAGCAGGTGAGCAGGAAGGATAAACCAAGAAGCATAGGGGCCATAACTAGGGAAGGGACTGAAGGAAGGAACACTCCACGGGAAGGAACTAAAACACATCAGAGGATGCAATGGGAGTCACAGTGGGAGGTGGAAAGGGAGAGATCCGTGTTTGTCTATGGGCTAGACGAAGCTAAAGGGGAAACTTATGATGAAAGAAAGCAGGAGGAGAAAAAAGCGATTGAAGACATCATGAAGGTGATAGGCGAGGGGGACATGACCCAGGTGGCAAATTTTCGGAGAATTGGGTGGTTCACAAAGAAAAGGAATCGGCCTCTCAAAGTAATTTTCAAGGCAGAATCAACCCGAACCATGATCCTGCAGGAGAAAGCACGGCTGAGAGGCAAGCAGGAGTTCCGGAGTGTGTACCTCGACCGAGACAGAACACAGGACGAAAGGAAGACAATGAAAGAGAGAGTTCAAAAACGAAAGGAGAAATGGGAGGAAATGAAAAAGGAGAGCAGAATAACCCAGGATCAAATGGAAGGATAAGCGCACCCCCCAGAAACACCTGCAGAAGGACTCCAGCCACGACACCCCCAAGGCAACTGAACAATCCAAACCAACCATCACACACCGATCCCTCTGTTTCCACCCCCCGCACCACAGTTACAGTATTAGAACAGAAGTTGAAGGTTTGGTACACAAATGCAGATGGATTAACGAATAAACATGAGGAATGGCAAGAAAGAATCAATGAGAAGTCCCCAGACATCATAGCAGTTACAGAAACAAAACTCATGGAGACAATAACAGATGCAATCTTCCCACCAGGATACCAGATCATGAGGAAAGATAGAAGGGGCAGGGGGGGAGGTGGGGTTGCTCTGCTCGTAAAAAACAGATGGAAATTCGAGAAAATGGAAGGAATAGATGAGACGGGAGAAAGAGACTACATAGCAGGTACACTTCAGTCTGGGGAACACAAAGTGGTCATTGCAGTGATGTATAATCCACCACAGAACTGCAGGAGGCCAAGAGAGGAATATGAAGAGAGCAACAGAGCAATGGTGGACA
Source organism: Cherax quadricarinatus (assembly GCF_038502225.1). Classification (NCBI taxonomy): domain Eukaryota; kingdom Metazoa; phylum Arthropoda; class Malacostraca; order Decapoda; family Parastacidae; genus Cherax; species Cherax quadricarinatus. Next base: position 38,653 of record NW_027196542.1, on the reverse strand, counting down.
CACTTGCTGAGGTGGCAAGAAGAGCTCACTCCAGCAGAGCAAAGTTGCTGGTTATGGGGGATTTCAACCACAGGGAGATTGACTGGGAAAACCTGGAGCCACATGGGGGTCCCGAAACATGGAGAGCCAGGATGTTGGACGTGGTGCTGGAAAACCTCATGCACCAACATGTTAAGGACACTACCAGAGTGAGAGGGGAGGATGAACCAGCAAGATTGGACCTTGTGTTCACCCTGGGCAGCTCAGACATTGAGGACATCAAGTATGAGAGTCCCCTAGGAGCTAGCGACCACGTGGTTCTGTGCTTTGAATACATAGTAGAGCTGCAAGTGGAGAGAATAACAGGAGTAGAATGGGAAAAGCCTGACTATAAAAGAGGGGACTACATAGGGTTGAAGAACTTCCTGCGGGAGGTCCAGTGGGACAGAGAACTGGCAGGAAAGCCAGTAAATGAAATGATGGAATATGTAGCAACAAAATGCAAGGAGGCAGTGGAAAGGTTCATTCCCAAGGGCAACAGTAACAACGGGAAGACCAGAACAAGCCCCTGGTTTACCCGACGGTGTAAGGAGGCAAAAACAAAGTGCAATAGAGAATGGAAAAAGTACAGAAGGCAGAGAACACACGAAAATAGGGAGATCAGTCGCAGAGCCAGGAATGAGTACGCACAGGTAAGGAGGGAGGCCCAGCGACAGTATGAAAATGACATAGCATCGAGAATCAAGACTGACCCGAAACTGTTGTATAGCCACATCAGGAGGAAGACAACAGTCAAAGACCAGGTGATCAGATTAAGGACAGAAGGTGGAGAACTCACAAGAAATGATCAGGAGGTATGTGAGGAGCTGAACAGGAGATTTAAGGAAGTTTTTACAGTAGAGACAGGAAGGGCTGTGGGAAGACAGCACAGAAGGGAACATCAAGAGGGAATATACCAACAAGTGTTGGATGACATACGAACAACTGAGGAGGAGGTGAAGAAGCTCTTAAGTGACCTTGACACCTCAAAGGCGATGGGACCGGACAACATCTCCCCATGGGTCCTTAGAGAAGGAGCAGAGATGCTGTGTGTGCCTCTAACCACAATCTTCAACACATCCCTTGAAACTGGGCAACTACCTGAGAAATGGAAGACAGCTAATGTAGTCCCCATATTTAAGAAAGGAAACAGAAACGAGGCACTAAACTACAGACCTGTGTCTCTGACATGTATTGTGTGCAAAGTCATGGAGAAGATTATCAGGAGGAGAGTGGTCGAACACCTGGAAAGGAACAAGATTATAAATGAAAACCAGCATGGGTTCATGGAAGGCAAATCTTGTATCACAAACCTCCTGGAGTTTTATGACAAGGTAACAGAAGTAAGACACGAGAGAGAGGGTTGGGTAGATTGCGTTTTCCTAGACTGCAGGAAGGCCTTTGACACAGTTCCCCACAAGAGATTAGTGCAGAAGCTGGAGGATCAGGCACACGTAAAAGGAAGGGCACTGCAATGGATAAGGGAATACCTGACAGGGAGGCAGCAACGAGTCATGGTACGTGAAGAGGTATCACAGTGGGCGCCTGTTACGAGCGGGGTCCCACAGGGGTCAGTTCTAGGACCAGTGCTATTTTTGATATATGTGAACGACATGATGGAAGGAATAGACTCTGAAGTGTCCCTGTTCGCAGATGACGTGAAGTTGATGAGAAGAATTAAATCGGACGAGGATGAGGCAGGACTGCAAAGAGACCTGGAGAGGCTGGACATGTGGTCCAGTAACTGGCTTCTCGAATTCAATCCAGCCAAATGCAAAGTCATGAAGATTGGGGAGGGGCAAAGAAGACCGCAGACAGAGTATAGGCTAGGTGGACAAAGACTACAGACCTCACTCAGGGAGAAAGACCTTGGGGTGACCATAACACCGAGCACATCACCGGAGGCACACATCAACCAAATAACCGCTGCAGCATACGGGCGCCTGGCAAACCTGAGAATAGCGTTCCGATACCTTAATAAGGAATCGTTCAAGACACTGTACACTGTGTATGTTAGGCCCATACTGGAGTATGCAGCACCAGTCTGGAACCCACACCTGGTCAAGCACGTCAAGAAGTTAGAGAAAGTACAAAGGTTTGCAACAAGGCTAGTCCCAGAGCTCAAGGGAATGTCGTACGAGGAAAGGTTAAGGGAAATCGGACTGACGACACTGGAGGACAGAAGGGTCAGGGGAGACATGATAACGACATACAAGATACTGCGGGGAATAGACAAGGTGGACAGAGATAGGATGTTCCAGAGAGGGGACACAGGGACAAGGGGTCACAACTGGAAGCTGAAGACTCAGACGAGTCACAGGGACGTTAGGAAGTATTTCTTCAGTCATAGAGTTGTCAGCAAGTGGAATAGCCTAGCAAGTGAAGTAGTGGAGGCAGGAACCATACATAGTTTTAAGAAGAGGTATGACAAAGCTCAGGAAGCAGAGAGAGAGAGGATCCAGTAGCGATCAGTGAAGAGGCGGAGCCAGGAGCTGAGTCTCGACCCCTGCAACCACAAGTAGGTGAGTACAATTAGGTGAGTACAAACACACAAACACACAAACACACACACACACACACAAATACACACACACACACACACACACACACACACACACACACACACACACACACACACACACACACACACACACACACACACACACACACACACACACATGTGGTAATGCTTTATTTACAGCTAGCAAAGTCAGGGTATTTCTCCAGAATGGTCTGTAATATACCACTGTGGATAAAATACTTAGCCATTTCTTGAACACTTCTGAGCGAGTTGTTTCTAAATTCATTAATTTTATCACACTCCAGTACATAATGACGCAGGGTGTGACAATAGTCCATCTGGCAAAGTTTACATTTCGTTTGGTCTACATCTGGTGGTGGTGATTTAACCTGCCAAAGATACTTGTAACCCAGCCGGAGCCGGGCAGTAGTGACATCCAAGAGTCTGCTTATTTTGTTGGATGCACCATAGACATGTGGCTCCTCCTGCATGATAGAATGATGATAGATGGACTCACTGGTGTCAATCTCCCTGAGCCTTAAGTCCATAAAATTCAGTTGAAGTTCTTTTCGTATTATTGTTCTCAAACTACTACCTGACAAGCCAAGATTGTAATCTACTCCCTCTTTGAAAGCATACAGCTTAGCCAATTTATCAGTTCTATCATGCATCTGAAGACCAATGTGAGATGGAATCCACAGCATGTGCACTCTGACTCCACTGTCCACAATCCTACCATACCTGTGTCTGGCTTCTGACACAAGCATGCCACAATTTATGCTTAATGAGTTGAGAGCATTTATGGATGACAGAGAATCAGTTACAATTAAACTGTCAATCTTTGATACATAGATGCATTTCAGTGCAAGGAGTATGGCAAACAGTTCTGTCTGAAGGGTAGAGGCCCAATTATTGATGCGTGCTCCAATTTCTTTAAGAGAGCCATCACTCTGTACGACAACAGCAGCACTACCAGCTGCACCAGTGGATTGGTGAACAGAACCATCAGCGTAAATAATTTGCGAGAGTGTGTGCTGTGTGACTAAGTTATCAATACAGCTTAAGGCCTCATGTTTGGCTTCAAGGCGAAGTTTTGGTTGTGATTTAAGAAGTAGTTTGGGGGGAAATGGAGGAATGGTAGTTTGGAATGGGGTAATATTCCATGGAGCGGAGAAGTGCCGCTGTTGCCTTACTTGACATAGATCATGTATCTGATTCATGCGGAGGTCGGTTCCAGTTTTTTCGATCCATCTGGAGGAGTGTTCACCAGTGCTGAGGAAAGTTTGGAGGGCTTCTGTGCAGGGGTTTGAATGAGCTTGCCTGAGCATATTAACCCCAATTAGGATATTTCTTTCAGTAACACGATCTCTGATGCTTGGAATATCAAGTTCTTTTTGCATATTTAAAATTTTGGCAGTACGAGGGCATCCTAAAATGATCCTCATTGCTTCGTTCTGCAGTTTTTCCAGCCCTCCAAGCTTCCAGTCAGACACAAGAGCAAGTAGTGGCGCAGCATAATCAACCAATGATCTAATATAAGCAAGATACATCATTTTCACAATTTTAACATTAGCACCATACCTGGGGTGAAGCCCTGCCACAACTCTAAGTGCTCTTAGTCTTTCTTTGTATTGGCGACAAAGTCTTGTTACAACAGGTCCAAGTAGTGGAACCTCAAAGCCTAGATACCTGTATCTGCTTACATATTCTAGAAGAGACCCATCATGCAATTGGATCTGACGAACTGTGCCTCTCTGTCGAGGAGGACGCCTATTGAGTATCTTTGTTTTATCAGTAGAGATTATCAACCCCAGGTCCTGACACGAGGCTAGTACATGATTAAGAATGTTTTGGGTGTTGGAGAATCCGGTGGTGTGAATCATTATATCATCAGCAAAACTAATCACATAATGATGGGGCTGACTAGGCATAGCATTAAGTATTGCATTAATTAGAATATTGAACAGTGTGGGACTGAGCACACCTCCCTGTGGGGTTCCTAATTCAAAGTCTTTAGTTACACTTCTATGTCCGTGGAACAACACAGACGATTTTCTGTTGGACAGGTAACCTTTAATCCAGCGGAGAAGCCATCCTCCAACATCCATTCTGGCAAGTTCACTAATGATTACATGTCGGTTGGCTACATCAAAAGCGGATTTAAGGTAGTGTATGAGCTGTCAGTGTGCAGGGTGAGAAAGGTGGCTATGCAATGATGCACGCTCCTTCCATGCATGAAACCATGTAACCGGGGAGACAAAAATTGTTTGATTCTGTACATGAGACGATTAAGAATCATTCTCTCAAATGTTTTACACAAGCAGCTAGTAAGAGATATTGGGCGAAATGCATTTTGTTGATTGAGCTTAGGAATTGGAATGATGAGGCTGTTGGTCCAAGATTGAGGGAGCTCCCCAGTTACATAGCTCATGTTATATAATTCAAGTAATGGATTACCTGGTACTCGACACAGCAATCTGAGTATGTTTTAAGTAATACCATCCTCACCAGGCGACGTGGAGTTGCCCTTAGTTAGTGCTAATTTAAAGTAAGGTAATTTGGTGTGATAGCGAGTTTGGGAATGGACAACGGTGGGTTTTCAAAGGGAAAACTTGTTTTTGATAATAAAGGTGATGTACGGGAGTTGGATTGAATGGTTTTTTATAGGAACATGTGTAGTATAAGTCTGTAGGGTTTTTACATAAAGGAAAAGTATTAACTCAGGTGTGGGTAGCCATGTAGGATGATAATTATACTCTGAGTTTTATTTTCAGGTGTGTAATCTTGTCATTTTTTATATATTGTAAAATATGTATTTAAACATATATGATCTAAGGAAGGACATCAGATTCGATGGTATTTATCATGGTATTGTAAGGTAATTTTATGAGTATACTTTTCGGGCATGTTATTTTTTATTTGTTTTTATGTACAGTAAAATATGTACTTACACATATATGATATGGGGAAGGTCATCAGATTATATTGCAATTGTCATGAAGAGAAAAAGGGGTTATAAGATTTATAAAATCAGGTCAGTAGACTTTCTTTTTGTAGTGGGAGAATTTTTTAGGACGCGAAGAGATTATCGTATTTCTTTCTTTCAGTATGTTGTACTCAGGCATGGATCGCTTAAGAGTAATTTGCAACAGTTGGAATGTAAACCTTTCCACAGGATGACCTGTGTGTTATGTTTTATAGTAAGGAGACCCTTTTGTTCACACTTGTTGTCTCTGTATTTAATTTTTATATTGTAATATTTGTTTTAATAAAATAAAATAAAAAAAAAAATTCCTGGACCAATAGTCTCATTGTGCCTATCCCTAAACTCCAACAGCCTGATACATTTAGACCGATCTCCTTAACTAGTTGTTTTTGTAAAACTTTTGAAAGAATGATACTTAACAGACTGTACTACAGAATTAGACGCCAACTTTCCCCAATCCTTCATGGGTTCATGAAAGGTAGTGTGCAGAACTGTATTTGATAAATTAGACACATGTGCAACTCTTGGGTATCTTTATTGAGGAAACGTTTCGCCACGCAGTGGCTTCATCAGCCTGAGTGGTTGAGGGGAGAGGACGTGTGTGTGTTGAGGGAAGTCCTAGGCCTTCTATATCAGAACTGCTTATCTCACCCGACTGATAACTCATCATGCAACAAATATCGTTGGAGCGCAGCTGAATTGCTGCTGGAACTCTTATGTGTGAACTGTGACTAGTGATATACCTAGTGAAACACAAATATCTTGATTTGACTTTACTCCACCTCGCCTCTCTCCCCTCCTTCCTCGATTTGGAACTCAGCCATTCGCCTCTATTTACTTATGGTCTAGAGGCGGTTTTTAGGCCTGAGTGGTTGAGGGGAGAGGACGTGTGTGTGTTGAGGGAAGTCCTAGGCCTTCTATATCAGAACTGCTTATCTCACCCGACTGATAACTCATCATGCAACAAATATCGTTGGAGCGCAGCTGAATTGCTGCTGGAACTCTTATGTGTGAACTGTGACCTGTGATATACCTAGTGAAACACAAATATCTTGATTTGACTTCACTCCACCTCGCCTCTCTCCCCTCCTTCCTCGATTTGGAACTCAGCCATTCGCCTCTATTTACTTATGGTCTAGAGGCGGTTTTTGCCAGACCACATAAATGCTTGAGTGCCCGTGTCAGTCCTCTGTGCCGCACTCCACTCACCTTACGAATAAGTCTCCTGTGTGCCTACCTGCCTGCTACAAGCAAATATCCTAGTGGTTGTGTTAAGTGCTGCAGATTTGTTGTAACTATTTGCACGAGTGGATTTCACTGACTTAGGACATTGTGCTACCATCAGTACCTACGTAGGCTTAAAATGAGTGAGGAATGTCTGGCCTGCTGGGTGACCTTGAAAATGGCACTATAAGACTCGCATGCCACTTACACCCATACTGCGTGTGTCTAGTGAGGTGAATGTCCCTTCCTCGACTTTCCTATTCACCGGTATCCCTTAACTCGTCGCCATTATCTACATATGGGATAAGGGCGAGTTTAGCTGATCCAGGCTAAACAGCGCTCCAAGCCAGCCAGTGAAGGCCAAGTTACAGAATGCCTTTGTGAACGTTCTACAGTGTTCCGGCCGTACCTTCGGTGTTGTGAGAACTAGTTCTTAAGTAGTGAAAATTTGTCTGTCATTCCAAGACACGTGTGCTAGATGTGTTAAGTGCTGCGGGTCTGGAGTAATTAACAAGTAGTACAGTGTTGGTAACTCTCGAGACGACTGTGGGCCCAGTGAATGACCTTGAAAATCGCACTGCGACCCGCAGGCCACTACACCCATATTGCCTGTGTCTAGCGAGGTGAATATCCCTTCCTTGTCCCTTCTCTCTTATGGAATAAAGGCGGTTTCACTGACCCAAAAGTAACAGACTAACTCTTCCATCTCAAGCAGCTGAACTAAAAGTGACCTATGGATGTGAACGAAGTAAATGATGGTGAAGGCGAATTCGTACGTTTTAGAAGTAAGGGAGCTTTGAAAAAAGAAAGAGGATTTCAAAGGAGACTTGCTGCAAGAAACAACGAGAGCAACAACAACCATTGCAGAACGGTTAGGCTTGATTTCCCTGCTAACACTGAGTTTGAGGTCAAGTTTAGATGGTTTTACGAAGCTTCATTAGACAACCCAGAAAAAAACCTTCGGATTCGCTTTCGTCATGACGAGGATAATTACGTTTTTGTTACTAACGACCCAACATTCATAGAAAAACTTCTTACTCATAAATATGCTAACATCCAACTCCAAGCTGCCCCACCAAGATCACCTAAAGTACTTATTGTTATCCACAATGTCAATAAGTACATGGATCCTAAATTCCTGTTGTCAGATCAAGTTGCAAACCCTCGTCGACTTCCAAATGATCTGATATTGGCTGAGTGGATTGGTCAAGGGACTCCACCATCATATATCTACTCTCGTGCAGCGCTTAACAGGAGTTACAAAATAGCTTTGTACAAAGCACCTCACCGTAGATGCTACAAGTGTCAGCGCTGGGGTCACATTGCTTGGAAATGCTCATCTAAGTCACACTGGTGTGCAGTGTGTGCCAAGGCCCATCCTTCTCACCAGTGCTATGATATGATCAAGAAACACCAGACCGTTGCATTAGAATGTATCAATTGTAAGACTCCAGGAGTCACAGCTGCTCATGCTGACTGCAGAGCGAAAGCTGCCCACATCGCCAGCCGCAGAGCTCCCGCCTCACCCATCACCCCCCATGATGAGGCAATAGGCCTACCAGATACTTCATGTCTGAATACTGACCCATGCCTGAACTCAGACAATATGGTTGAGCGAGTCACTCTGGGAGTACATCAACAGAGCACGATCACGTCTGCTATCAACACTAGTAATGCTGCTGGTGTTGACACCATCTGTCTGGCTGAGTCAGCTGTCAGTCAGCCACCTGACTCAGCTGATCGGGACTTCATACTTCCTGATGACGCTAGTCTTGCTGGGGTGGTACACAACATGCAGCTGCGCATAACAGTACTGGAGAAGCAACAATGGTGTTTGAAACAACAACTTGAGCACCACGAGGAAAAACTTACAGAGGTTGCAAATGAGTACATCAACCCACAGATAGTCAGCCATTATGAAAATGAGTGTGGTGATGATGAACAAACTGATGATTGCAGTGGTGTTAATAATCACAAAAACGATGAATCTGATAGTGGTGTTTACAATCACAGTGAAGATGATAAGGGCAGTGAAGACCATCATGATAGTCAACCTGATGAGTGTAATGTATTGATAGATACTGAGTGTGGAGATGACCCGGTTGTTGATAATGGTGTATGTATCACTGGTCATAATGATGAGGGAAGTGATACATGTGATGATAGTGATGAGTGTAATAAAAGCGGAGAGTTGAGTGCGAGGGATAGTGTCACCTTCCATACATTCACAGACAAAGAGCGCAGTGACCTCTGTGTACAAAGACTCCCAAGAGGTCTCACTAATGGAAGTGCACTTAGGAGACTCATGGATAAGGATAATACTGATGATATTGATATTGATTATGTCTGTTTGTTATTTAGTAAGTTTTTTCATTTTGCTGAGAAATTGAATACTATCCCTGGACTTTTATAATGGAACCAAACTCGTATAAACTATCCATTTTAAGTTGGAATATTGCGTCACTTAGAAAAAGATTTTCTGACCTGCATCATAAAGTAACCACTGAATCCATTGATATTGTGTGTCTACAAGAGTGCAGAGTCCCTGAAAAATCCCAACCCCCTAAATTGCCATCGTTTGTTGCATATAACCTCAAATCTACTAATTCTTGTGTTCTATATATTAAAAAATCACTTCCCCATCAACTTCTTGCACATAAGAAAACAGAGGGGCTACAGTATCACGGTGTTAGGATTTATATTGGGAACTCTGCTCTCAACATATTTAACTTGTACGCTCCTGCTGATAAGTTTAATTACTTGGAGCTCCCAACTTGTGCTCAGTCTGAACCTACTCTCATTATTGGTGATTATAATGCAAGACACAAAAGCATTGGAAACTCTCAGTTTGGTAATCGTAATGGCAATCAACTGTTGTCACTCTTAAACAGTCATGATAATGTGCAAATTGTAGGTGACCTTGAACCCACACATATCTATGGAGGTGTCCTTGATCTGTGTCTTGGCTTCAACATTACTTCTGCCAGCTGTGAGTCTTCCATTGTAACAGATATAGCGTCTGATCATTTCCCAAGGCTAACCTCTCTATATATTGGTAATACTATTCTCCCTGGTGGGATATTCAAACGGAAACGTCTTAATGTTTCCCCTGATCAACATGATGACTTTGTTGCACATGTGACTGACTGGTATAATTCCTATGAGTGTACCTCTGTCGAGACTTTTAACAATGACCTTGTGAGCAGTATTCAGAACTTCTTAGAGCCGCCTCTGAAACCTCCTACTACTCTAAATCCAAATGACTTCCATAATAATCATAAGTCTTATAAAAATCATACCTATTACAATGATTCTAAACTTCGAACATTGAAACGTACTGCTCGCAGACTAGGCCTAGCCTATAGAAACCATCGTACCCCTGAAATGCTGAGCCTCTTCCAAACTGCCCTTGCTGCTGCCAGAGAGCGTATGACAGAGCTGCGGCAAACAGACTGGGAACAATTTGTCAATGGTCTCAATGCTCACACCCCACTTAGCCGGGCATGGAGGGACATAAATAGAATTAAGGGTAACAGAACTGGGCAGATCGCGCACCCTCATCCCTTGCATAGGGCGAATGAGTTAGTCAGTGCTTGGGCTGCTACATCTAGCTATGACAGTCTTCCCAGTACCACACAGGCGAAATTAATGGACAAATATGATGCAAGGGAGAGACTTGTTTGCTTTATGCTCAGCAAGGCAGATGACTGCAACATTCCTTTCACTAATTATGAACTTGATGCAGCACTAACTAAGGGCAACTCCACGTCGCCTGGTGAGGATGGTATTACTTACAACATACTCAGATTGCTGTGTCGAGTACCAGGTAATCCTTTACTTGAATTATATAACATGAGTTATGTCACTGGGGAGCTCCCTAAATCATGGACCAATAGCCTCATTATTCCCATTCCAAAGCCCAATCAACAAAACTCATTTCGCCCAATATCCCTTACTAGCTGCTTGTGTAAAACATTTGAAAGGATGATTCTTAATCGTCTTATGCACAGAATTAAGGAATTCTTGTCACCCCGGTTGCATGGCTTCATGCATGGAAGGAGTGTGCATCATTGCATTACCACCTTTCTCACTCTGCACACTGACAGCTCATACACTACGTTCCTTGACCTTAAATCCGCTTTTGATGTAGCCAACAGACATGTAATCATTAGTGAACTTGCCAGAATGGATGTTGGAGGATGGCTTCTCCGCTGGATTAAAGGTTACCTGTCCAACAGAAAGTCGTCTGTGTTGTTCCAGGGACATAGAAGTGTAACTAAAGATTTTGAATTAGGAACCCCACAGGGAGGTGTGCTTAGTCCCACCCTTTTCAACATTTTGATTAATGCCTTACTTAATGCCATGCCTAGCCAGCCCCATCATTATATGGTTAGTTTTGCTGATGACATAATGATTCACACTACCGGATTCTCCAACACCCAAAACATTCTTAATCATGTTTTAGCCTCGTGTCAGGACCTGGGGTTAATAATCTCAGGGGATAAAACAAAGATACTCAACAGGCGTCCTCCTCGGCAGAGAGGCACAGTTCGTCAGATCCAGTTGCATGATGGGTCTCTTCTAGAATATGTAAGCAGATACAGGTATCTAGGCTTTGAGGTTCCACTACTTGGACCTGTTGTAACGAGACTTTGTCGCCAATACAAAGAAAGGCTGAGAGCACTTAGAGTTGTGGCAGGTTTTCATCCCAGGTATGGTGCTAATGTTAAAATTGTGAAAATGATGTATCTTGCTTATATTAGATCATTGGTTGATTATGCAGCGCCACTACTTGCACTCGTGTCTGACTGGAAGCTTGGAGGGCTGGAAAAACTGCAAAACGAAGCAATGAGGATCATCCTAGGATGCCCTCGTACTGCCAAAATTTTAAATATGCGGAAAGAACTTAATATTCCAAGCATTAGAGATCGTGTTACTGAAAGAAATATCCTTATTGGGGTCAATATGCTTAGGCTAGCCCATTCAAACCCCTGCACAGAAGCCCTCCAAACTTTCCTCAGCACTGGTGAACATCCTTCCAGATGGATCGAAAAAACTGGAACCGACCTCCGCATGAACCAGCTACATGATCTATATCAAGTTGGACAACAGAGACATTTCCCTGCTCCATGGGATATTACCCCATTCCAAACTACCATTCCTCCATTTCCCCCCAAAACTCTTCTTAAATCACAACCAAAGCTTCGTCTTGAAGCCAAACATGATGCCTTAAGCTGTATTGATAACTTAGTCACACAGAACAATCTTTCACAAATTATTTACGTCGATGGTTCTGTTCACCAGTCCACTGGTGCAGCTGGTAGTGCTGCTGTTGTCACACAGAGTGATGGCTCTCATAAAGAAATTGGAGCACGCATCAATAACTGGGCCTCTACCCTTCAAACAGAACTGTTTGCCATACTCCTTGCACTCAAATGTGTCCATGTATCTAAGGTTGACACTTTAATTGTAACTGATTCTCTGTCATCCATAAATGCTCTCAACTCATTAAGTATAAATTGTGGCATGCTTTTGTCAGAAGCCAGACATAGATATGGTAAGATTGTGGACAGTGGAGTCAGAGTGCACATGCTGTGGATTCCATCTCACATTGGTCTTCAGATGCATGATAGAACTGATAAATTGGCTAAGCTGTATGCTTTCAAAGAGGGGGTAGATTACAATCTTGGGTTGTCATTTAGCAGTTTGAGAACAATAATACGAAAAGAACTTCAAATGAACTTTATTGACTTAAGACTTAGGGAGATTGACACAAGTCAGTCCATCTATCATCATTCCATCATGCAGGAGGAGCCACATGTCTATGGTGCATCCAACAAGATAAGTAGACTCTTGGATGTCACTACTGCCCGGCTCCGGCTGGGTTACAAGTATCTTTGGCAGGTTAAATCACCACCACCAGATGTAGACCAAACGAAATGTAAACTTTGCCAGATGGACTATTGTCACACATTGCGTCATTATGTACTGGAGTGTGATCAAATTAATGAATTTAGAAACAACTCACTCAGAAGTGTTCAAGAAATGGCTAAGTATTTTATCCACAGTGGTATATTGCAGACCATTCTGGAGAAATACCCTGACTTTGCTAGCTGTAAATAAAGCATTACCACATGTGTGCATGTGTGTGTGTGTGTGTGTGTGTGTGTGTGTGTGTGTGTGTGTGTGTGTGTGTGTGTGTGTGTGTGTGTGTGTGTGTGTGTGTGTGTGTGTGTGTGTGTGTGTGTGTGTGTGTGTGTGTGTGTGTGTGTGTGTGTGTCGTGGGTGTGTGTGTGTGTGTGTGTGGGTGTGTGTGTGGACTCACCTATTTGTACTCACCTATTTGTGGTTGCAGGGGTCGAGTCCTAGCTCCTGGCCCCGCCTCTTCACCGGTTGCTACTAGACCCTCTCTCTCCCCGCTCCATGAGCTTTATCAAACCTCGTCTTAAAACTGTGTATGGTTCCTGCCTCCACTACGTCATTTTCTAGGCTATTCCACTGCCTTACAACTCTATGACTGAAGAAATACTTCCTACTATCTCTCTGACTCATTTGTGTCTTCAACTTCCAATTGTGGCCTCTTGTTTCTGTGTCCCCTCCCTGGAACATCCTGTCCTTGTCCACCTTGTCTATTCCACGCAGTATTTTATATGTCGTTATCATGTCTCCCCTGACCCTCCTGTCCTCCAGTGTCGTCAGGCCGATTTCCCTTAATCTTTCTTCATAGGACATTCCCCTTAGCTCTGGAACTAACCTTGTTGCAAACCTTTGTACTTTCTCTAGTTTCTTGACGTGCTTTATCAAGTGCGGGTTCCAAACAGGTGCTGCATACTCCAGTATGGGCCTGACATACACGGTGTACAGTGTCTTGAATGATTCCTTACTAAGGTGTCGGAATGCTGTTCTCAGGTTTGCCAGGCGCCCATATGCTGCAGCAGTTATCTGATTGATGTGTGCTTCCGGAGACATGCTCGGTGTTATACTCACCCCAAGATCTTTCTCCTTGAGTGAGGTTTGCAGTCTTTGGCCACCTAGCCTATACTCTGTCTGTGGTCTTCTGTGCCCTTCCCCTATCTTCATGACTTTGCATTTGGCAGGATTAAATTCGAGAAGCCATTTGCTGGACCAGGTGTCCAGTCTGTCCAGGTCTCTTTGAAGTCCTGCCTGGTCCTCATCAGATTTAATTCTCCTCATTAACTTCACATCATCTGCAAACAGGGACACTTCTGAGTCTAACCCTTCCGTCATGTCGTTCACATATACCAAAAATAGCACTGGTCCTAGGACCGACCCCTGTGGGACCCCGCTCGTCACAGGTGCCCACTGTGATACATCATTACGTACCATGACTCGTTGTTGCCTCCCTGTCAGGTATTCTCTGATCCATTGCAGTGCCCTTCCTGTTATATGCGCCTGATGCTCTAGCTTCTGCACTAATCTCTTGTGAGGAACTGTGTCAAAGGCCTTCTTGCAGTCCAAGAAGATGCAATCAACCCACCCCTCTCTCTCTTGTCTTACTTCTGTTATTTTATCATAAAACTCCAGAAGGTTTGTGACACAGGATTTGCCTTCCGTGAATCCGTGCTGGTTGGCATTTATACTCCTGTTCCGTTCCAGGTGCTCCACCACTCTCCTCCTGATAATCTTCTCCATAATTTTGCATACTATACACGTCAATGACACAGGTCTATAGTTTAGTGCCTCTTTTCTGTCTCCTTTTTTGAAAATGGGAACTACATTTGCCGTCTTCCATACCTCAGGTAGTTGCCCAGTTTCCAGGGATGTGTTGAAGATTGTGGTAAGTGGTACGCACAACATATCTGCTCCCTCTCTAAGGACCCATGGAGAGATGTTGTCCGGTCCCATTGCCTTTGAGGTATCGATGTCCCTTAGCAGTTTCTTCACCTCCTCCTCATCTGTATGTATGTCGTCCAACACTTGTTGGTGTATTCCTTGTTGGTGTCCCCATCTGGTCTGTCCCCCCAGAGTCCTTCCTGTCTCTACTGTAAATACTTCCTTAAATCTCGTGTTGAGCTCCTCACATACCTCTTGATCGTTTCTTGTGAGTTCTCCACCTTCTTTCCTCAGCCTTATCACCTGGTCCTTGACTGTTGTCTTCCTCCTAATGTGGCTATACAGCAGTTTCGGGTCAGATTTGACTTTCGATGCTATGTCGTTTTCATACTGTCGCTGGGCCTCCCTCCTTATCTGCGCATACTCGTTTCTGGCTCTTCTACTAATCTCCTTGTTTTCCTGGGTCCTATGCCTCCTGTACCTTTTCCATTCCCTGTTGCACTTAGTTTTTGCCTCCCTACACCTTCGGGTAAACCAAGGACTCGTTTTGGTCTTCCTATTATTTCTGTTTCCCTTGTGTGTGTGTGTGTGTGTGTGTGGTGTGGTGTGGGTGTGTGTGTGTGGGTGTGTGTGAGGGTGTGTGTGTGGGTGTGTGTGAGGGTGTGTGTGTGTGGGTGTTGGTGTGTGTGTGTGTGGGTGTGTGTGTGTGTGGGTGTGCGTCCTTGTGTGTATGCATATATTTGTACGCTCGTGTGCACATGTCCGTGCGTGCGCCCTCGTGTGTGTATGTGCGCGCGCGCACTAGTGTGGGTGTATGATCCACTTAATATTTGTATTTCTAACTCATTACAATTGTGACCAGGTGTGGACGTATCAGTGGTTCATTACTTTGTAATTTGTTCATGACTGTAACCATGTATAGGAGTGAAGCTGATTCATTACCTCTGTAACTTGCCATGATTAGTGACCAGATCTACCTGGAGTTCATTACCTTTGTAACTAGTTCAGCTATCATAACTTTGGGGTCCAGTCACTGGACCCATTATGTACCTTTGTAATCTTTTGACTACCGCCCACAGGATGGGTATGGGGTGCATAAAGATATTAAACTAAAGTGTGTGTGTGTGTGTGTGTGTGTGTGTGTGTGTGTGTGTGTGTGTGTGTGTGTGTGTGTGTGTGTGTGTGTGTGTGTGTGTGACTCAACAATCAATATTTGCACCAATAACTCATTACAATTGTGACCGGGTGTGGAAGTGTGAATTGCTCATTACTCTATAATTTGTTCATGATTGTAGCCAAAGTATAAACGTAAGTAACCATTCTACAGAATTCATTACCTTTGTAACTTGTGAGCTCATTACCTTTGTACCTAGTTCAGCTATCAAAACTTTGGGGGCCCAGTCCCTGGACCCATTACGTACCTCTGTAATCTGTAAATACCTTTGTAACTTGTCATGATTGTGACCAGACTTACCTGGAGTTCATTACCTTTGTAAATTGTGAGTTCATTACCTTTGTAAATTGTGAGTTCATTACCTTTGTAAATTGTGAGTTCATTACCTCTGTAACTTGCTCAGCTATCAAAACTTTGGAGTCCAGTCCCTGGACCAATTATGTACCTCTGTAATCTTTTGACTACCGCCCACAGGATGGGTATGGGGTGCATAATAAACATATTAAACACTAAACTCATCTACAAACCTGTCAGACACTGCAACTTCTTGGGATCTTAATACTTAGGAATTCTTCGCTTGCCTAATTCTTGGGCACGACCTACTTCCACATTGAACAAATGTAACACCACCTATGACTGCTGCACCTCTCCTACCATACGGTTTATAAGCTGCTTCTCCGCTCATATGCCGTATTCTATTCAAGATTGATGGACTGAACACATCGACTCAAGGTTGAGGGATTGATTACCTCATTCTCCTCCTGTTCTTCAAGTTTCTCCTACGTATGGACTGATGAAGCCACTGTGTGGCGAAACGTTTCCTCAATAAAGATACCCAAGAGTTGCACATGTGTCTAATTTATCAACATGTCGGTTCTCTGAACCATTCATCTACAGAACTGTATTTCCACCTTTCTCACTGCACACACCTCTACTAGTTTTACCACTTTTCTTGATCTAAAATCTGCATTTGATACTGCGAACAGGACCGTTATGCTACATGAACTAGCCAAAATGAATATTGGTGGTAGCTTACTCTGCTGGATAATAGGATACCTGTGAAATAGAGTATCCTTTGTCTTCTACCAAGGCTTTAGAAGTGAATCTAAAGAAATGTTTTTAGGTACACCGCAGGGAGTAGTGCTCAGTCCCATGCTGTTTAATAGACTGATTAATGCTCTCCTAAATGCTCTACCTGCCTCACCTAAACATATAGCTATAAGCCATGCTATTAGATGCTTAAGTGTATAACTGAATTATCTATTCTTTAATAATCCCCTTTTCTTTCAAATTTTTACAAGTTTTAGATTACTCACGGAGTCTTAGTCATAAGTCTAGTTGATGATTCAATATAAATCTTATATCATTATACTCAGAAAATCTATGATCTATGCCTGTAATCCTATGATTACAGGCATAGATCCTGATGTAAACTTTTTACAAAATGAATTACATGAATCAACCAGTAACTGTAATTACTACACAGCAGACCAAGCAAAGACATTACTCAGTGAAACAATACCATAACCATCTTTAACTACAATGTCAGATCCTTGAGCAAACATTATGATGACCTCACAGCATTACTCAGTTCCCTTCATTCCAATATATCAATCATCACACTCACAGAAACTTGGCTTAAGCCTGATATTACAGATTTCTATACCATTCCTGGCTACATGGCCATACACAACTGTAGAACAGACCAGCAAGGGGGAGGAACAGCTATATACTACTCAAATCAACTCTAATGTATCAATAAATCTTGCACAAGGGACGAACATGGAGAATATATCATAACCAAATTTAAATCAAAAGACCTACAAAAACCCCTCACAGTTATAAACATCTACAGAGAACCACAGTCAAACATTTATCACTTTAGTGAAAAACTAGGAAACATGATTACTGATGCACACATGAATAAAGGCAACCTACTACTGAAAATAAATGGTATAAAATGCCGACACAATGGAAACAAACACATATACAGTTTAATGTGATTCTTTATTGACAACGTTTCGCCCACACAGTGGGCTTTTTCAAGTCACAAACAGATCTACCTGGGGTGGAAGGTACGGGAGTATTTATAGTCAGGTTGAGAATGTTGCATCTGATGATCTACCGGGCGGGGTTATAGAGTCTTGGGTAGTTTGGCAGGGGTATTGGACAAGTTGTGAGTAGACCTTCTGCAGTGTTCTATGTTCTTATGTGGGATAGCGATGAAGAAGTTTCTTGGCGAGTGGTTCAGCTATGTTATAGAAGCCATTGTTCTGGTTGAAATTGTTGGTTATAGAGATAAGCGATGATTCCAGGATTCTTCGGTATTGGGTGTTGTCTTCTGTGGCGATAAGTCTTGAGTTTCTGTAGTTAATTAAATAGTTGTATGAATTGCGATGTTGTACACAGGCACTCCTTGTATCGTCAGAAACTCATGACTTATCGCCACAGAAGACAACACTCAATACCGAAGAATCCTGGAATCATCGCTTATCTCTATAACCAATAATTTCAACCAGAACAATGGCTTCTATAAAATAGCTGAACCACTTGCCAAGAAACTTCTTCATCGCTATCCCACATAAGAACATAGAACACTGCAGAAGGTCTACTCACAACTTGTCCAATACCCCTGCCAAGCTACCCAAGACTAATCCCACCCGGTAGATCATCAGATGCAGCATTCTCCACCTGACCTCAACATTCTGAACCTGACTATAAATACTCCCGTACCTTCCACCCCAGGTAGATCTGTTTGTGACTTGAAAAAGCCCACTGTGTGGGCGAAACGTTGCCAATAAAGGATCACATTAAACTGCATATGTGTTTATGTTTCCACCACCTACTACTAACAGGAGATTTCAACATAAACATACTACACGACCAGGACCCACAAGTAACCGAATTCACAAACACTATGAGTAACTGCCTGTTGCTACCAGTAATATCTAAACCTACAAGAATCACCGAGACAAGCATCTCTCTAATAGACCACATCTGGACAAACACCATATCCCCTTTAAAATCAGGCATAATCACAGACAACACTACAGACCACTACCCAACCTTTCTCATAACTAATCTGGGCAAACTGCCACAAGACATTACTAAAGTAACCTTCAGACTACATAACGAGACAGCATGAACATTAAAATGGTATAAAATACCGACAGGTTGTTAGGTAAGACACATATGCAACAGTTAGGTATCTTTATTTCGAAACGTTTCGCCTACACAGTAGGCTTCTTCAGTCGAGTACAGAAAAGTTGATAGAAGCAGAAGATACTTGAAGACGATGTAATCAGTCCATCACCCTTAAAGTTTTGAGGTGGTCAGTCCCTCAGTCTGGAGAAGAGCATTGTTCCAAAGTCTGAAACAATATGGAGTTGAAGTGACAGGATGGAGCCTTATATAGCGCCAAGAGGTGAGACGTAGGTCACTAGAAGAGGTAAGAACTCAGATGTTGGGAGGTCAGGTCCCTCTCAAATCCAGCCGTTCTCACTGATGGACTGATTACATCGTCTTCAAGTATCTTCTGCTTCTATCAACTTTTCTGTACTCGACTGAAGAAGCCTACTGTGTAGGCGAAACGTTTCGAAATAAAGATACCTAACTGTTGCATATGTGTCTTACCTATAACAACGAGACAGCAGTTAACAACTTTATAACAGCTATGAATAACATCGATTGGCAAAATGAGCTCAAAACATATACAGATATGAATGAATGTATAAAGAATTTTCTAAAAAAAGCCCGTCGCCTCTAAAACAGACATTGACCCAGAAAAACTAAACAGATCACAACAAAGAGACTGAATAATCCCTGGCTAACACCAAGCATCCTCAAATCCATTAACACAAAGCACAAATATGAAAAACAGTATAGAATGGGTCAAATAACTAGAGAACAGTCGAAAAGTTACTCGTCAGCACTTACCAGCCTGATAAGAAGGTCAAAAAAAATTGCATTATGAAAATAGACTACATAACATCAAAGGTGATAGGAGAAAAACCTGGAAAACTCTATCTGAAATTCTTGGAGCTAAAACGTTATCCAAAAACAAAACAATCAAACTAACAAAATCAGATGAACCCCAACTCCAACTGAAAGCGCAAACAGACTCAATGTTTTCTTCTCCACCATTGGAAAAAAAATCTAGCAAACAAAATACCAAGCACAAACACCCGTCCATCAGACTATCTCATAGGAACCTACCCAAATAGCTCCAATCAACCCCAATGAAGTTTCGCTCATCGTAAATACCCTTAAAAACAAGGCAGGAGACATAAACAACTTGCCTGCTTTTATGTACAAAAAAACTTCTCAAGTATTGTCACCAATTATTGCAACGCTCTTTAGCAAATCCACTGAATCATTTACATTCCCAACAATCCTCAAAATAGCAAGGGTCACTCCAATCCATAAAAGAGGTGACCAAGCTGACTTGAATAACTGTAGACCAATATCTAACTTGCCACTGTTCTCTAAAATCTTCGAAAAATTAATTCATAGACTGATCTATTCCTACCTCGTCTCACACAACATATTAAACTCTTGTCAGTTTGGATTCTGGAATAATAAAAGCTCAAATGATGCTATCATACACAAGCTAGAACTAATGTATACTGCACTTGAAAAGAAAGAAGTCCCACTGGGAATTTTCATTGATTTACGTAAAGCTTTCGATACAGTCGACCATGAACTGCTGTACTCCAAATTAATGCACTATGCAAACTCTTCCACCCAACCAATCACAGTAGGAGTCCCACAAGGAAGCGTCCTTGGACCACTCCTCTTTCTCATCTACATCAATGATCTACCGAATGCATCACAGCTACTCAAATCCATATTATTTGCAGATGACACTACATATGTCTTTTCCCACCCAAACACAATCATACTAGCAAACACAGTCAGTGCTGAATTACAGAAAATATCTGCCTGGATGATGACTAACTTACCCTGAACACTGATAAAACGTATTTCATTCAGTTTGGAAACAAAGCTGCAAATGATCCAATTAACATTACGCTAAATGGGTCATCAGTCACAAGACTCACAGAGGGAAAATTCCTAGGTATCCACCTTGACAGAAGCCTGAAGTTCCAGACACACATGCAACAAATTACCAAGAAAATCTCCAAGACTGTAGGCATACTATCAAAGATAAGGTACTACGTTCCACAATCAGCTCTCCTGGCACTGTACCATTCACTCATATACCCTTATCTTACATATGGAATTTGTGCATGGGGATCAACAACATCCAATCACCTAAAACCCCTAATAACCCAGCAAAAGGCAGCAGTAAGAATGCTAACAAATTCCCACTTCCGCCAGCATACTCCTCCAATTTTCAAAAGTCTGAATCTGCTTACCATTAAGAACATCCATACTTATTCATATGCCTGCTACATACACAGAACAATACACACAAATATAAACCCCCCACTCAAACTTCTCCTCACCAACCTAAACAGGACACATGACTACAACACAAGACACAGATCTCTTTTTGATATACCTCGTGTCCATATCACACTGTGTAAAAACTATGCACATAAAGGGCCCCAAAATATGGAATTCATTACCAGAAGATATTAAAGTAACCCAGTCTGAAAATCTATTTAAGACTCTTCTCAAAAGCCACTTAATCACCCTAGACTAAATGCTAAATACTCAGTACATACTTACTCACCTATGTACTCCCACATTATAACTGAAACAATCACATTGAACCTTTTATCCATTGTTGACAGGAATATAATTGAATCAATTTTTTCACAAAAAACATTTTCGAATATAAATATATCTTTGTATTATACAAATTTTTATTCATTTATAATTAATATTCTACTGTACAACTATGATATACTCCTTAGTATTAAGTAGACTGTAAGCCAATAATGTTAAGTTGGCCCATAATGCCTAGGCATAATAGAGGCTCTCTTTGCATTGCAACCCACTATTGTAAACACAAAATCTCAATGTACTGCTTGCAAAGACATAAAATAAATAAATATATAAATAAATAAATAAATGACATCATGATCCATACAATAGGGCATAAGAAGGTGAGTACCATTCTTAATGAAGTTCCAACAATTTGTAATCAACTAGGCCTCATAATATCCTCCTCTAAAACTAAGATATTAACAAGCAAACGACATCTCCCACCCATCTATTTACGGGGTGAAAACATTAGATACGTTAAAACTTACAGATATCTAGGTGTATATGTACCCTTTAACAAATCCAATTTACCACAACTAAATAAGAAATGCAAAGATAGCTAAATGCTCTCAAAGCTGTTGCTGGCTACAACCCCAACTATGGTGCTAATGTGAGAATCGTGAGAATGATGTACATAGCCTATATTAGGTCCGTAATTAATTATGTTGCTCTCATGTTGATGTTAGCTAGAGGAAGTTCTCTCCGACCCTTGGAGTTAATGCAAAATGAAGCTCTCAGAATTATTTTTGGGTGTCCCAAATCTACAAAGGTTCTTAATATGAGGAAGGAGCTTGGTATTCCTAGTATCAGTGATAGGATTGTCGAGATTAACACTGTACTCGGTATTAGAATGTTAAGAAATGAACCAGACACTGTCACAATGAACCTTACCAAGTGTCCAGAGGTAAATAAACGCAGATCTAAATGGATTGTGAAAACGTGCAATTGCATTAAGTTTTATAACCTGATTGAACTGTATCACTGTAGGCAACAAGAGCATTTCACCCCTCCATGGAAGATGTGTTCATTTAATATCACATACCTGCAAGTCCCTCCCAAGAAGATCATTGCTAGTAATCCCTTCCTTAAATCACTTGTTAAAGCAACTACTCAAGAAGAAATTTCTCGCCTAGCTGGTACCTGGAGTTTACCTGGAGAGAGTTCCGGGGGTCAACGCCCCCGTGGCCCGGCCTGTGACCAGGCCTCCTGGTGGATCAGAGCCTGATCAACCTGGCTGTTACTTTTGGCTGCACGCAATCCTACGTACGAGCCACAGCCCGGCTGGTCAGGTACCGACTTTAGGTGCTTGTCCAGTAACTGCTTGAAGACAGCCAGGGGTCTATTGGTTATCCCCCTTATGTATGCTGGGAGGCAGTTGAATAGTCTCGAGCCCCTGACACTTATTGTATTGTCTCTTAACGTGCTAATGACACCCCTGCTTTTCATTGGGGGGATGTTGCATCGTCTGCCGAGTCTTTTGCTTTCGTTGTGAGTGATTTTCGTGTGCAAGTTCGGTACTAGTCCCTCTAGGATTTTCCAAGTGTATATAATCATGTGTCTCTCCCGCCTGCGTTCCAGGGAATACAGGTTCAGGAACCTCAAGCGCTCCCAGTAATTGAGATGTTTTATCTCCGTTATGCGCGCCGTGAAGGTTCTCTGTACATTTTCTAGGTCAGCAATTTCACCTGCCTTGAAAGGTGCTGTTAGTGTGCAGCAATATTCCAGCCTAGATAGAACAAGCGACCTGAAGAGTGTCATCATGGGCTTTGCATCCCTAGTTTTGAAGGTTCTCATTATCCATCCTGTCATTTTTCTAGCAGATGCGATTGATACAATGTTATGGTCCTTGAAGGTGAGATCTTCCGACATGATCACTCCCAGGTCTTTGACGTTGGTTTTTCGCTCTATTTTGTGGCCAGAATTTGTTTTGTACTCTGATGAAGATTTAATTTCCTCATGTTTGCCATATCGGAGTAATTGAAATTTCTCATCGTTGAACTTCATATTGTTTTCTGCAGCCCACTGAAAGATTTGGGCTGCAGAAAGCAATATGAAGTACTAAGTTATCATAAGTTATATACACTGATGGATCTAAACAGGAGCCTTCTGGCAGGGCTTGTTGAGTTAGGCATAAGAATTAACAACTGGGCGTCTACACTGCAAACTGAATTGTTTGCAATTCTAATGGCGCTAAAGCTAACCTATGACACTGAGCTTGATTCTATCATCATTACTGATTCTATGTCATCATTGAAGGCTCTTAACTCATATAATGACTCCAACAACATGCTCATTGGAGAAGTCAGGTATAGATACTCAAAAATCAGGGACAAAGGAATTATTATACAGTTGCTATGGATCCCATCACACATTGAATTACTCCTTCATGATAAAGTTGATATGGTAGCCAAAAAGAGCACCCAGAAGGAGAATGTAGAATATAACTTTGGTATATCTGTGTCTAGCATTAGGAATAATATTAGGAGAGAAGTAAATAATGAAAATGATTGTTATAGGAATGCAATTAGAAGCCTGAGTAGATCTATAACCCACTATGATAACATGGACGTAGATAAGTATGTTTATGGAGCAACGTGCAATGTGAACAGACTAACTGATGTAGTGGCCAGGCTTAGGTTTGGTTACAAGTATTGGCTGATGTTGTAGTGGCCAGGCTTAGGCTTGGTTACTAGTACTGACTGATGTTGTAGTGGCCAGGCTTAGGCTTGGTTACAAGTGCTGACTGATGTTGTAGTGGCCAGGCTTAGGCATGGTTACAAGTACTGACTGATGTTGCAGTGGCCAGGCTTAGGCTTGGTTACAAGTACTGACTGATGTTGTAGTGGCCAGGCTTAGGCTTGGTTACAAGTATTGACTGATGTTGTAGTGGCCAGGCTTAGGCTTGGTTACTAGTACTGACTGATGTTGTAGTGGCCAGGCTTAGGCATGGTTACAAGTACTGACTGATGTTGTAGTGGCCAGGCTTAGGCTTGGTTACAAGTATTGACTGATGTTGTAGTGGCCAGGCTTAGGCATGGTTACAAGTACTGACTGATGTTGTAGTGGCCAGGCTTAGGCTTGGTTACAAGTACTTCTGGTAGTTTGGGAGACACATAGATGATGATCAAACTAAATGTAAATTATGTGATCAGGCATATGGTCACTGTCTTGAACACTATGTGCTTAATTATCCACTTACTGAGGAATACAGAGCCAGTATAATAACCTATGTGACATGTCAAGATATCTTATTAATGAAAATAAGATATCAGATATACTAAGCAAATTTCCTAAATTTGCTTGTAACAGATAAGTGAACTATAGATATGTAGATATAAATCCATATGTATTCCTGTTAACCCTTTTGGGGCCTAGTTCCTGGGCCTTTTGTGTATCCATATTCTCTTGCGCTACCGTCCACAGGATGAATATGGGGTGCACAATATACTAGCCTCTTCGGTAGCAACATCTAAGTAAGTTTATTCAGATATACACAAATACAGTTACATAGATTATCATACATAGCAGCACATGATGCATATATATATATATATATTATATATATATATATATATATATATATATATATATATATATATATATATATATATATATATATATATATATATATATATACACACCATGCAGAAAAAAGCTGGTATATATAGAGAAAGATCGCAATCAGCAGGGCCCGATACTACTATTGGGGACGGTCAAGATTCCGAGACAGCGCTCTTAAGCCAACTCACAATATTACTTTTAATAAAATCAAATAAACTCGCAAAATTTTTACCATTGCATGATGTCAAGGCATTATAAAGAGGCGGATTTGAAACAGTGAGAATCATTCCATGTTTTCAAAGTGCATTACCAACATCTGGCTACAACGGCAGCAGCTGCCTGTGGTCCCTATGATATTCTTCCATATATAACACTGTGATGGGTTGCATGCATTAACAAACTCCGTCTAGATATATATGAATTTATTTCAATTTACAGTCTTCTGGGTATCTTAATATTGTACGCGGAAACATGGATAATAGCAGTTCTTGAGGTGGGGAATATTGAACTTACGTCATAATGATACAACGCTCATAGCCGTTTAATCTGTTAAGAGGTATATGTAGCTAGGGAGAAAAGAGGTACGTGGTCTGTACATGTTATATTTAACATGCTAAAATGTATTTTGGGTTAATGGAAGTGAAGTATATTGATTGATCTTTCTTTTTCGTGGTAATACTGACGTTCACTCCGTCTGTCAGATTGAGTGACGTCATATTGTCAAGAGTTTTTCAAGACAGTCCAGAGTCACACAGGGTGTTACCTCACTGGTCACACAGTGTGCTACCTCACTGGTCACACAGTGTGTTACCTCACTGGTCACACAGTGTGCTACCTCACTGGTCACACAGTGTGCTACCTCACTGGTCACACAGTGTGTTACCTCACTGGTCACACAGGGTGTTACCTCACTGGTCACACAGGGTGTTACCTCACTGGTCACACAGTGTGCTACCTCACTGGTCACACAGTGTGCTACCTCACTGGTCACACAAGGTGTTACCTCACTGGTCACACAAGGTGTTACCTCACTGGTCACACAGTGTGCTACCTCACTGGTCACACAAGGTGTTACCTCACTGATCACACAAGGTGTTACCTCACTGATCACACAAGGTGTTACCTCACTGATCACACAAGGTGTTACCTCACTGGTCACACAAGGTGTTATCTCACTGGTCACACAAGGTGTTACCTCACTGGTCACACAGTGTGCTACCTCACTGGTCACACAAGGTGTTACCTCACTGGTCACACAAGGTGTTACCTCACTGGTCACACAAGGTGTTACCTCACTGGTCACACAAGGTGTTATCTCACTGGTCACACAAGGTGTTACCTCACTGGTCACACAAGGTGTTACCTCACTGGTCACACAGTGTGCTACCTCACTGGTCACACAAGGTGTTACCTCACTGGTCACACAAGGTGTTACCTCACTGGTCACACAAGGTGTTACCTCACTGGTCACACAAGGTGTTATCTCACTGGTCACACAAGGTGTTACCTCACTGGTCACACAGTGTGCTACCTCAATGGTCACACAAGGTGTTACCTCACTGGTCACACAAGGTGTTACCTCACTGGTCACACAAGGTGTTACCTCACTGCTCACACAGTGTGCTACCTCACTGGTCACACAGGGTGTTACCTCACTGCTCACACAGTGTGCTACCTCACTGGTCACACAGGGTGCTGTCTCACTGCTCACACAGTGTGCTACCTCACTGGTCACACAGGGTGTTACCTCACTGGTCACACAGTGTGCTACCTCACTGGTCACACAGGGTGTTACCTCACTGCTCACACAAGATGTTACCTCACTGCTCACACAAGGTGTTACCTCACTGCTCACACAGTGTGCTACCTCACTGGTCACACAGGGTGTTACCTCACTGGTCACACAGGGTGTTACCTCACTGGTCACACTGGGTGTTACCTCACTGGTCACACAGGATGTTACTTCACTGATCACACAAGGTGTTACCTCACTGGTCACACAGGGTGCTGTCTCACTGCTCACACAGTGTGCTACCTCACTGGTCACACAGGGTGTTACCTCACTGGTCACACAGTGTGCTACCTCACTGGTCACACAGGGTGTTACCTCACTGCTCACACAAGATGTTACCTCACTGGTCACACAAGGTGTTACCTCACTGCTCACACAGTGTGCAACCTCACTGGTCACACAGGGTGTTACCTCACTGGTCACACAGGGTGTTACCTTACTGGTCACACAGGGTGTTACCTCACTGGTCACACAGGGTGTTACTTCACTGATCACACAGGGTGTTACCTCACTGGTCACACAGGGTGTTACCTCACTGGCCACACAGGGTGTTACCTCACTGGTCACACAGGGTGTTACCTCACTGGTCACACAGGGTGTTACCTCACTGGTCACACAGGGTGTTACCTCACTGGTCACACAGGGTGTTACCTCACTGGTCACACAGGGTGTTACCTCACTGGTCACACAGGGTGTTACCTCACTGATCACACAAGGCATTTGCGATGGCCGGGTGGTTAAGGTATACGTCGAGAGCTTATTTTAATCCGTATCTTCGGGATTAAAATGTTCTTAACTTGTTTAAAACAGGTTACATACAGCTTTAATGATCCTCGGGTAGTCAATGATTTTTAAACTCTATGAAGAGAATAAACTCGGGAAGGAGTAAAGTGGTGAGAGTAACAAAGAAGCCAAGCAATACAAGAGTGTATATTGAAGTGGAGGAAGTGAACAAGTCGTTAGTGACTGTACACGAGAGTGAACCCGTCGGCAGATATGTCTATAAAAGACGAGTTGAACCACAGGACAGTTATGGAGGGAAAGGTACTTGGTGTGTTGAGTTGTGTAAAAAAATATGTTATTCCATGAAGTAAGCAATTAGCATGAAGGAGAGTATAATGGTATTAACATTATACTGAGGATATGATGCACGGGATTTAAACATAGCAAAGGATAACGAGGACGCCAGAACACTGAAGATGTTATATTTAAGAGCAATGAGTGTTATGTGGATCTCATACGGAGAATTTTGACAGTAAGAATTAGAAGAGAAAGTTGGATTACCAAAGGAATAATTTAGAGAGTTTAGGATGTCTATTAAGGTGCTTTGGGTTTTGAGAAAGGATGAAAAAAAGATAGCCAAGTACGTAAATCGGGAGTGGAAGGAAAGAAAAGTAGGGGACGTCCCTGGAAGGGCTGGAGGGGTAAGGTTCGTCCTGGAAGGGCTGGAGGGATAGGAATCGTCCCTGGAAGGGCTGGAGGGGTAAGAGTCGACCCTGGAAGGAATGGAGGGGTAAGGATCGTCTTGGAAGAATTGGAGGGGTAACGGTTGTCCCTGAAATGGCTGGAGAGATAAGGATGGCCCTGGAAGGGCGGGAGGAGTAAGGATCGTCCATAGAAGGGAAGGAGGGGTAACGATTGTCCCTGGAAGGACTGAAGGAGTAAGGATCGTCTCTGGAAGGGTTGGAGGGGTAAGAGTCGTCCCTGGAAGGGCTGGAGCGCGTATGGATCGATTGGAAGAACTGGAGGTGTAAGGATCGTCCCTGGAATTACTGGGGGTAAGGGTCACTCCAGGAAGGGCTACAGGGAAAAGGAATTTCCTGGAAGGGCTGGAGGGGTAAATGCCATCCTTGAAAATGCTGGAGGGGTAAGGATCGTTCTTAGAATGGCTGAAGGAGTAAGCGTCGTCCCTGGAATGGCTGGAGGAGTAAGGGTCGTCGCTGAAAGGGCTAGAAGGGTGATGGTCGTGCCTGGAAAGGACTGGAGGGCTACGGATCGTCCTGGAAGGGCAGGAGAGGTAAGGGTTGTTCCTGGAAGGGCTGGAGGTATAAGGATCGTTCTGGGAGGGCTGGAGGGATAAGGGTCATCCCTTGAAGGGCTGAAAGAGTAAGGATCGCTCTGAAAGGCCAGGAGGGAAAAGGTCATCCCTGGAATATCTGGAGGGGTAAGGATCGTTCTGGAAGGGCTGGAGGGGAAAGGGTCCTCCCTGGATTGGCTGCAGGCGTAAGGGTCGTCCCTGGAAGAGCTGGAGGAGTAAGAATCATCCCTGAAGGGCTGGAGGGGTAAGAGTCGTCCCTGGAAGGGCTGAAAAGGTAAGAATCGTCCTGAAAGGCTTGGAGGTTAAAAGTCGTCCTGGAATATTTGGAGGGGTTAGGATCGTTCTGGAAGGGCTGGAAGGAAAAAGGTCGTCTCTAGAAGGGCTGGAAAGGAAGGGTAAGGATCGTCCTGGAAGGGCTTGAGAGGTATGGATTGTTCCTGGAATTGCTGGGGTGTAAAGGTAGTCTCTGGAAGGGTTACATGGGTAGGGATCGTCCTGGAAAGGGGCTGGAGGGGTAAGGATCGTTCCTAGGGTGCATGTTGGAATTAGGATCGTCCTGGAAGAGCTGGAGAAGTAAGGGTCGTCCCTGAAAGGGCTAGAGGGGAAAGGGTCGTCCCTGGAACTGTTGGAAGGGTAAGGATCTTCCCTGGAAGGACTGGAGGGTAAGAGTGGTCTCTAGAAGGGCTGGAGGGGCAAGGATAGTCGTGAAAGGGCTTGCGGGGTAAGGATCATCCTAGAAAGGTTGGAGGGGTAAGGTTCTTCCCTGGAATGGCTGGAGGGTAAGAGTGGTCTCTAGAACGGCTGGAGGGGTAAGGGTCGTCCCTGGAAGGGCTGGAGAGTAAGCTTTGTCCCTGGAAGAGCTGGAGAGTAAGCTTTGCCCCTGGAAGGGCTGGAGGGCAAGGGTCGTCCCTAGAAGGGCTGGGAGGTAAAAATCGTCTTAGAAGTGCTGGAGGTGTACGGGTTATTCCTGGAAGGGCTGGAGGAATACTTCATATATATATATATATATATATATATATATATATATATATATATATATATATATATATATATATTATACACATGCATATGTATACGAGACAATTACACTGCACATTCACCCCTCAAGCATATTCTCCAACTCCTGCTAATTCACCGCATCACATAATCCTGACAACGCAAGACACATCAACCCCGCTTCTCCACACCGGTGTCTAATGCCCCCCCAGGCACGGGCTCCACCTTGGTCATAATACCAACAATCTTTTTATATTGATTCCTAAGTATTCCATCGAGAAATTGCGCCTAAATAGTCCACCATACAAAGATCTATTCCTGCTCACCGTCCTAAAAAACTTGACAGCCAGGATACGACGCCTGAGACATTTATGAACTCCAGCTTCTCGAAGCACCACATTATGTGAATCAAGTCCAGAACCATATACGTCCCAATGTCAATTAACTCTCCCAAGTTCAAGCTCAAAGTCCTTTTAACATCTACACCTTCCTACTTCCAATCACCCAAACTAACACTCGATCCAGCCATATCCACAACCCTATACAACGCTCACAGAAGTGCAGTGTCAGCTCCCCCACAGGCTCCACAGGAATAATCAGCAACAACCAACTTCATAAAAAACTCGGATCATAATCTTTCCCGGCTTCCCTACAGACATTGTGGGGTTTTGCATACAAACAAGCAAGTCTTATAATATATTCTAGGTTCAATGAACAATGGTATGATCTATGATTCAGATTCAGAAAGCCTAGTGTCACAATTAGGAAGTATGACTCAATTTGATGACGTAGAAGAAAGAGCAACTAAGGCAGAAGTGAGCCTAGTGTCTGAGCCTAGTGTAGCTCAGTTTTCGCTCACTCCTTCCCTCACTAACACAATAGTACAGAGTGGAACTGTTAGCTTGACGCAGCCACATACTAGTACAGTGTATGCTACACCTGTATCTACTTATCCTAGACCAGATCTAGACTCTCAAGAGACGGCTGGACGAGGTACCCGACCTAAGGACAGTCCAGAAAGACATGTTAATTTCCCTACTCCTCCATTACCCACTGGTCCTATCTCTCAGGAACAGTTTGAGAGGTTTGAACGCATCATTATGTTGCAGACTGCACAAATAAAGGCTCAGAGGAAATTGAACGAAGAAGATTTCCAGAGAGAAAATGTTCGTCTGGGAAGACAACAGACTGATAGATCACAGGACATATTTAATGTGCAGAAAGCTGCATCCATGGTTCATAAGTTTTTTGAGAGTGACTTAGACACCTATTTTGATGTGTTTGAGAACCAGGCTCGTGCTATGAACTGGCCACATAAGCACTGGGCTACAGTGTTACATACAGCTTTGACAGGAAGAGCTCAAACTTGTACTGCTGCTTTACCATTTGCCAAGTACATTAGTTATAACACTGTCAAGCAAACTATTCTAGAGACATATAACTTGTTACCTGTAAGTTATCAAAGCGCATTTCATACATTACAACGACGACAAGATCAAACTTGTGTAGAGTTTGCTCATGAGAAAAAAGTTGCATTTGAGAGGTGGTGTAGGTCTGCCAAGTGTAACAACTACGACAGTCTAGTTCAGTTGTTACTACATGAACAGTTTAACAACTGTATGTCTGCTGATATACAAGAATATCTGATCGATCATACTACCTCGGATATTCTGGAAACTGCAGCATTAGCAGACAATTACGAGATTTCTCA
This sequence comes from Cherax quadricarinatus, assembly GCF_038502225.1. Taxonomy (NCBI): domain Eukaryota; kingdom Metazoa; phylum Arthropoda; class Malacostraca; order Decapoda; family Parastacidae; genus Cherax; species Cherax quadricarinatus. The sequence goes on along the minus strand of NW_027196542.1, from coordinate 7,105 downwards.
CAAACTTGTACGTACTAAAACACAGAGAAACAAGGCAACTAAAAATTGTCCTAGAAGTTGGCAACCTAAATCAGCTGCTCATTGCCGGCCTGATGTACCTGCTACTGTAACTTCTCGTACCTTTACCAGGAAAACTCACAATCCTGAATCTGTCTCTGTGGCTAGACAGAAATCTGATAACGAGAAGAAGAAAGTTAAATGTACATATTGTAACAGAAAAGGACATGCTAGAGAGTATTGCTATAAGTTAGAAAGAGATACGAGAAGCAGTCGTGCGGCTGGCGCCCCCACACAAGTCGTATCTTCTTCCGAGCAACAAAGGCACCAAAATCCTAGTAATACCTCTGGTCCTACTGTTTTAGATAATGTTACTCAGGACAGATGACTAGCGTCAGAAAGTGTATCTGACGAAAAGATTCGTTCAGCGATGAGTCCTTACTTTTCAAGAGGTAGAATAGGATTTGATGAATCGCATCTGAGATAATTACTTTCGGAGACACTGGCAGTTATCTCACGTTATTAAGAGAAGATGTACTGCCCATAACTGATGATACCTACTGCAAGATAGATGTATTGTTAGAAGCCTATGGAGGGGCTGTTATAAAAGTGCTTCTGCACAAAGTTTATATTCAAACAAGCTATTATACTGGTTATATTTCAGTGGGTATATCCAGTGGTGTATTTCCCATCAGGTCAGTGGACTTGTTGATAGGGAACGATATCCTTCATGCTGGTATATGTAAAGAACCACTTGTGATTGATAATAACACTGGTGATAATTATGCCATTGATGCTTGTAGAGAGAAACCTATTTTATTTCCTCTCAGCGCAATTACTAGAGCTATGTCAAAGATACAACAACCATCCTTGTCTCCTGTTGAGTTAGTGGATGACAATGATTTGGGGTTGAATATGTTGTTTAGTGATGCTCTGCGCCCAGGGTCATTAACACCAACTCCCCCATGTCATCAACTTAGTCAGGACACACCTGACGTTAAATTTCTAACTCATGATGATTTAATCAAGGATCAGTTTGTTGATCAGTCACTGGAAAGACTGAGAGATATAGCAGTTACTGAGAGTGAAGCAAAGGATCTCAATAATTGGTACTACTATAGTAACGGTGTACTGATGGAGAAAAATACATGTAAGTTGTCAGCTGATAGTGTTTCCACCACAGTCAAGCATCTCGTAGTGTTACCAGTTACATTTCATTCGCTGCCTGACCACGGTAGAGTGCGGTTGTGCTCTGCACCCCTCTGCTGTTTGTAGGCGAGCTCCCTTGTCAGTTACCTGGCTGCAGCGGTGTGAAGTGGTGCTGTCACGCCTCTGTTAACAACATAGGTGCACTGTGATTGTCAAGATGGCAGTTAGTCTGAGACGCAGGATAAATACTGTAGGCATTGAGCTACTTAAAGGAACGATAACGCCTAGTTCTGCGCAAGTCTTATTGCCAAAGATCATCCGGGAGACATATGGCGTACAAGATAGCGTACAAGATGGTGTAGCATTAAACGGAAGCCAAAGAATATTCGTCAAACTGCTATCAGCTACGGTTTATGAATCGTTAGTCACCAGGTTTCAGGATGTAAGTCTTAGCGTCACACCAGTTGTCAGTGTAAGATTGATAGATGTTTCACGGCATTATACGTGAATCAAGTTACACAACGTTCCCTTTGAGGCGGACGAGGCGGATATAAGGAAAGTTTTTGACACATATAGGACGGTGCATTATGCTCAACATGGTACGTGGGCGGCAGGTGTCTATGCTGGTTATCCAGAGGGTTCTTTTAACCTCAAAATGACGTTGAGGTACCCAATACCGTCCTATGTGTATCTACAAGATTTCAGGACGCAGGTAATGGTAATGTACCCAGGACAACGACGCACATGCCGCCTATGTGGTATGATCACATAGCGGCGACCTGTGACAAGTGAAGACATGTGCCTGGACCTGTGGTGGATGTTGCAGCCCCTGCTTCAAAGGTGGCAGGTGAAAAACAAACATCGGATGGAGGGCGTGGTGTTTTGTGGAGCGAGATAGTGGATCGGGCACACAGGACTGGCGGTGAGTTGGAGTCCCTCCCCCAGCTGCCTGATCAGGTATCGTCTCCTGTGGATAAGAAGGAGCAGCAATTACAGAGAAGGTTCTCGAGATTGAGGAAGAATTGGTGGAGGTGTTGAAGATTTTGTCACCACCATAGAGGGACGTTACATCTGAGCGTGGTGTCATCGGAGAGCCGTCGCTTCCAGAAAGTCGGAGGCATGATAATTTGGGACGTGAAGATGGTTTGGAGTCGTCCGTTGAATCATTAAACCATTCTCAGGTAGAGGTGGAGGTTCATCGAGAGGCAACATCTGATCAAGATATGTGTAACATGACGGTCACGAGAAAGAGGGCGGCTACGTCAGATTCTGATGACGTCCTTACGCCTGCACAAAGGCCTGGGAAACAGACTGAGGTGAAGTGTGAAGGTAGTGGTGTAGGTGGTGGTAGCCATGATAGGAGGCACCGGAAGAAGGGGAGAGGGAAAGAGAGCACTCTGAAGGTGTCAAACTTAAATTCAAGCTCTGGAGTTGTAAAGAGTGATGAGAGGAAGCAGGGGTGGAAACTTTAATAGGCCTTAGGTGTATGTCTGTAAATGTTAGTGGGTTATGTAGCGGTATGAAGAGAAATTGGTTTCGTAATTTCCTGAGCAAATCTAGAGTGGATGTTGTGTTCCTGCAGGAGCACAATTTTAAAGAGGGTAGGGTGTTGGAGGTGGCAGGATTTCGAGTAGTTACCCTGCCATCTCCCCGTCTAAAAGGTGGTGTGGGAATTTTAATAAGGGAGACGAGCCCATTTGTTTTGCAGAGAAGCGAGGGAGGAGGGGGAGGGAGGGTGTTGCGTGTGGATGGGTAAGCATGTGTCTTTTGTGAGTGTGTATGCGCTGGCAGAAAATAACATCAAGGTAAAGAATGATTTTGTGTGTGAGGATCTTGTGTTTTTCTTAAGTGCACTGCCAGAGGTAGCAATAGTTGGTGGGGATTGGAATAGTGTAATCAGGATGGCTGATGTGGACCCAAAAGGGGCTGGATATATGTCTGTGGCTCTTAGGGATTTATTAAGGGATGTTAGGTTACGTGATGCCTTCGGGGGGGGCGGTGTGGGAGACTGAATATACGTTTGTTAGGAGTGGATATGCTGCGAGACTAGATAGAGTGTACCTTTCTCAGGGAGTGGATGTGAAATCTTTCAGTACTGTGGAGACTACAATGTCAGATCATAGGGCAGTGGTGGTGGAGGTTGGGTGGGGGATGCTCGTGGACATATATAGAAGTTATTGGAAATTAAATATAAGTGTATTAGGTGATGAGGAGGGGTTGGAGGGGTTTTCAGTCCTATGGAGGGAGCTTAGTGTGGAAGAACAGGGAGTGGATGACATTGTGACATGGTGGAATAGTGTTGCAAAGGAAAGGATTAGAAAGTTTTATGTGAGAGAAGGAAAACGTAATAATTTAAAATATGGACTGGCTAACTATTTAGAGGATAGGTTAAGAGGTTGCTATGGGCAGGGGGTGGGTGGGAATAATTTTCCTATGGATGAAATAGCTGAAATAAAGGGGAAGTTGAGGGTGTTGCAAAATGAAAGGTTTCAAGCTGTAAGGGTGCAGGCAGGGGTGGAAGAGGTGCTTTGGGGCGACAAGCCGTCAGCATGTGTTTTGCGGCATCAAAAGCAAAGGCAGGCGGTGACAGCTATCCCATGTTTAGAGGTAACGGAGATGGTTGGGAATTATAGAGCAGGGCAGGAGATACGAACCACGAAGGGGATGTGTGCGTATGCGGAGGCTTGGTACGAGAAGTACTGGAACAGTGGGGGGGGTGGGGGACGTGGCGTTGGACAAGGTGTGTACATATGTGACGTGTAATTTAGGAAATAGTGATAGAAAGGCTTTAGGTGGGACTATTACGGCAGAGGAAATAGAGAATGCGTTAAGGGGAATGAGGAAGGGGAAAGCGCCGGGTATTGACGGTCTCCCAGTAGAATTTTATTTACAACATTGGACGTTAATAAGGGGATTTATAGTTAGGTTATTTAATCGTATGAAGGAGAAGGGTACGTTGGGGGAGAAGCAGGTAACAGCAGTTGTAGTGTTGGTCCCGAAGGTCAAGGGGCAGCCCACCCTTCGGGAGTACCGAGCCATATCACTGCTGTGTGCAGACTATAAGGTGTTCGCAAAAATTTTAGGTAATAGGTTCAAATGTGTTGTGGGAAGGGTCATGTCAAAATCTCAGTTTTGGGTTGCCGGGAAGGTCGATGATTGAAGGACATGGGATACTGAGAAGTTTTGTGGAAGCTAAGGGTGGGGGTGAAGGGGCGGCTTTGTTGGCTCTAGATTGGCAGGGAGCATATGATAGAGTGGAAAGGGGAGCTTTGCAGGTTATACTTAGGAGACAGGGTTTTGGGGAGGAAATAGTCGAGTGGGTAAATACGCTATACAAGGGGGCGAAAATGAGGATACAGATTAATGGGTGTATGGGGAGGGATATTGCAATGGGTAGAGGCCTTAGACAGGGATGCCCCATGTCCCAAATATTGTTTGCGTGTTTCCAGGACCCCTTTTATAGAATGGTTGACTGCAGCTTATGTACGCCATGTGAGGGAAGTGTGGGGGATGGGAGGGCCTGGGCAGGTTTAATTGGATACGTTGACGACACCACTGTGCTCATTCGTGAAGGGATGTCAGTGGGAGTGTTGGACGAGGTTGTGCAATTATTTGGAAGTGCCACGGGTATGCAGGTAAATAGTGCGGAGTCAAGGTGCATGGGGTTGGGTTCTTGGGTGGGGGGGTGTGGGGGGGAGATGTAATGTTGTTAAAGAATGGGCGATGTCTTTAAAGATTTGTGGTATTATTTATAAGGATGACATGGTTGCGGCGCGGGAGGAAAACTCGGATAGGTTATTGGAAAGGATCGTGGGGCGTCTAGGTGTTCTGAGACCCCAGCACCTAACTCTTATACAGCGAGTGATAGTCGTAAACATTTTATTGTATAGTAAGATTTGGCATGTTGCAGCTGTGTTCCCAATTACAGGGACAGCGATTGCGGGAATTCTAAGACTGGTGTACAAATTTTTGTGGGGTTCACGTTGTGATTGGTTACGGAGGGAAGTTGTAATGTTACCTGTAAGTCAGGGTGGGTTGGGGTTGACGGATTTGAGGCGGAGGGCTAAATGTTATTTTTTTTTTTTATTATCACACCGGCCGATTCCCACCAAGGCAGGGTGGCCCGAAAAAGAAAAACTTTCACCATCATTCACTCCATCACTGTCTTGCCAGAAGGGTGCTTTACACTACAGTTTTTAAACTGCAACATTAACACCCCTCCTTCAGAGTGCAGGCACTGTACTTCCCATCTCCAGGACTCAAGTCCGGCCTGCCGGTTTCCCTGAATCCCTTCATAAATGTTACTTTGCTCACACTCCAACAGCACGTCAAGTATTAAAAACCATTTGTCTCCATTCACTCCTATCAAACACGCTCACGCATGCCTGCTGGAAGTCCAAGCCCCTCGCACACAAAACCTCCTTTACCCCCTCCCTCCAACCCTTCCTAGGCCGACCCCTACCCCGCCTTCCTTCCACTACAGACTGATACACTCTTGAAGTCATTCTGTTTCGCTCCATTCTCTCTACATGTCCGAACCACCTCAACAACCCTTCCTCAGCCCTCTGGACAACAGTTTTGGTAATCCCGCACCTCCTCCTAACTTCCAAACTACGAATTCTCTGCATTATATTCACACCACACATTGCCCTCAGACATGACATCTCCACTGCCTCCAGCCTTCTCCTCGCTGCAACATTCATCACCCACGCTTCACACCCATATAAGAGCGTTGGTAAAACTATACTCTCATACATTCCCCTCTTTGCCTCCAAGGACAAAGTTCTTTGTCTCCACAGACTCCTAAGTGCACCACTCACTCTTTTTCCCTCATCAATTCTATGATTCACCTCATCTTTCATAGACCCATCCGCTGACACGTCCACTCCCAAATATCTGAATACGTTCACCTCCTCCATACTCTCTCCCTCCAATCTGATATTCAATCTTTCATCACCTAATCTTTTTGTTATCCTCATAACCTTACTCTTTCCTGTATTCACCTTTAATTTTCTTCTTTTGCACACCCTACCAAATTCATCCACCAATCTCTGCAACTTCTCTTCAGAATCTCCCAAGAGCACAGTGTCATCGGCAAAGAGCAGCTGTGACAACTCCCACTTTGTGTGTGATTCTTGATTATAGGGGGATAAGTCTGTTGAGTGTACCTGGTAAAGTGTATGGTAGAGTTATAATTGAAAGAATTAAGAGTAAGACGGAGAATAGGATAGCAGATGAACAAGGAGGCTTTAGGAAAGGTAGGGGGTGTGTGGACCAGGTGTTTACAGTGAAACATATAAGTGAACAGTATTTAGATAAGGCTAAAGAGGTCTTTGTGGCATTTATGGATTTGGAAAAGGCGTATGACAGGGTGGATAGGGGGGCAATGTGGCAGATGTTGCAAGTGTATGGTGTAGGAGGTAGGTTACTGAAAGCAGTGAAGAGTTTTTACGAGGATAGTGAGGCTCAAGTTAGAGTATGTAGGAAAGAGGGAAATTTTTTCCCAGTAAAAGTAGGCCTTAGACAAGGATGTGTGATGTCACCGTGGTTGTTTAATATATTTATAGATGGGGTTGTAAGAGAAGTAAATGCGAGGGTCTTGGCAAGAGGCGTGGAGTTAAAAGATAAAGAATCAGGGCTAAATGTGTGTTTATTAAATGGGAAGTGTTGCATGAGAGTGTGAACGCGGGGCAGTTGGGAATGATACACGACAGGCTGGGTGTGTGGTATCGAGGAATGGAGTTGAGGGAATGCGAAATCGTTTTGAGGGCTGTGATGTTGGTTAAGGAACTGAAAAAGGTTCGTATAAGGGTTTTGTGTAGGTTACTTGTAGGTAGGTGCGTTATCCCAGTTGAGGGTTTGTTCCCCATGTATGCATGGAAGAGTATTTGGTTTAGATTTAGTAAAATGAAGTTAAACCCTCGGGCGCATGAGGTGATGTTTCGTTTCCTGCATGGGA
>NW_027196541.1:62500-87152 GCF_038502225.1 Cherax quadricarinatus | reverse complement strand
GCACAAATCAGCCAGGGTACTTCCCCACACACCAGCCAGGGTACTTACCCACACAAACCAACCAGGGTACTTCTCCTCACAACAGCCATGGTACTTCCCCTCACACCAGCCAGGGTACTTCCCCACACAAACCAACCAGGGTACTTCCCCACACAAATCAGCCAGGGTACTTCCCCACACAGCCAGGGTACTTCCCCACTCAAACCAGCCAGGGTACTTCCCCACACGAACCATCCAGGGTATTCCCCCACACAAAACAGCCAGGGTACTTCTACACACACACCAGCCAGGGTACTTCCCCACACGAACCAGCCAGGGTACTTCCACACACCAGCCAGGGTACTCCCCCACAGCAGCCAGGGTACTTCCCCTCACAGCAGCCAGGGTACTTCCCCACACACACCATCCAGGGTATTTCCCCACACAAAACAGCCAGGGTACTTCCACACACACACCAGGCAGGGTACTTCCCCAAACAAACCATCCAGGGTACTTCCCCACACAAACCAGCCAGGGTACTTCCACAGACGCACCAGCCAGGGTACTTCCCCCACACCAGCCAGGTTACTTCGACACGCACACCAGCCGGGGTACTTCCCCACACAAACCAGCAAGAGTACTTCCCCACACACCAGCCAGGGTACTACCCCACACCAGCCATGGTACTTTCCCACATACACCAGCCAGGGTACTTTCCCACACAAACCAGCCAGGGTACTTCCCCACACACACCAGCCAGGGTACTTTCCCACACAAACCAGCCAGGGTACTTCTCCACATACACCAGCCAGGGTACTTCCCCAAACAAACCAGGCAGGGTACTTCCCAACACAAACCAACCATTGAAAATTGTGTTGAGCAAATATTGTTAGTGGATGGTTTGTGAAGAACCTGCCCAGTATGGGCCAACAGGCCTGCTGCAGTGTTCTTGCTTTTGTATGTTCTTACATACACCAGCTGAGGAAATTGCTTCAGAGGAGGTGGAAGAGAGAGGGAAGAAGGTGCCTTCTTTAAGCATTTGACTGTTTTGTTTGTATATATGTACGTCTTACTAGCCAATATGTTTGATATATATATACTCATAAACTCTAGCAGCTTCAAATCAAGCAGGAGAAAGCTGGTATGCCCACATATGAGAGAATGGATCTGTGTGGTCAGTGTGCACCATATAAAGAAATATTGCAGCACACAGTGCATAATGAAAAAAAAAAACTCCGACCATGTTTTTGGAATAAAACGCCGACTTTGAGGTGTATTTTCATATAGTTTTTATGGTTATATTCTCATTTTCGTAGTCACCTGTGATAGAATGGAAAACATGTTATAGAAATAGATGTGATTTTGATTGGTTTTACTATGAAAAGGACCTTGAAATGGAGCTCAAATTAGGGGAAATGTTTGATTTTTGCCGATGTTCAAGAGTAAACAAGTGATGTCATTGTCCAATAAATGTCCAACTAGCCATTCTAATATACAGTCATGAATGGGTTGATGTTATTTATACAATTATTACAATATTGCAGTAGTTTGCATAACAGTAAATCTTCTATTTTTTGTTTGAATAAAAATTCAAAATAGAAAGCAAGAATAATATCAGAGCGGCCTGGAGACTTGACTGATGAACAAAGAAAATGTTATTGTAGAACCAGGAATGTCTACGTTGTTCATTCTAGACACTATTTTGAAATTGACATACTTTTTAATTTGCATGAAATTGGCCAAATTGCCAATTTCTGACCTCCTTATTGGGTAGTTGAAATCGGTAAATGGGCAGTTTCTTGTACTAAATCGATAGAACAAATGGAGTTCTAAAGAAATAGTTATGAGTTTGGTTGACTGGAACAATGGAATTAGCAAAAAACAGGGCTCAAAGTGGGCAAAATTGCCGATTCATAAATATTGCTGAGGTCACTAACTTTGCGAGCTTGTAATTCCATAAGTTTTCCATCAAATTTCCTACTTTTGATGTCATTACCATTGGGAAAACATTCTCTATAATTTCATAAGAAAAAATAATTTTTTCTTTTTCAAGTATTTTGTGACACCAGGAGACACCTGAGGATTTGGGGTTGCGACAATCAAAGGATTAAAGATTAAGGACATTGTGCAAAGTGGAGTGAAGTGCAAACATTTGTGGAGGAACATCACCCTAACCCTCTCCCCTCCTGTCTTCCATACACCAAAAAGAGACTTCAGTAAATGTAAGTGTGATGTTAAATGATCTTTTATACATTTTATTATTGCTTTATATTGATTTCTCATTCCTTTATGTATGTAAATCTATATTTAATACATAAAAAATTGTTTTTGGGTGTGTGGAACAGATTAATTGGATTTACATTATTTCTTATGAGAAAAATGGCTTCGATTCTAATGAATTTCGACTTTCAGCAGACTCTCTGGAACAGATTAATCACGAAAATCGAGGGTCCACTGTATATGTAACTCTCACAATCATTGAACAATTATGTCCACTTTAGGTTAATAATGAAACTTGTAATTCCCCTCAAGTAAACTTGTTAAAGTCATGTAGTCTGAACTAATGCAATATTCACTTATATTTTATTAATTTTAAAACCTAAATTTACACTGTATTGTTATTGCCTTTTTAATCTTAAGTTTGGCCAAAATGTTCTGCATATATAGTGGCTGTTGTCATTTGTCATTCTCCTTTATACCAACACTATCATGCTGAAGTAAACATTATCATAACACTGTACATCTGTGATAATGGTGCTGACACTGTACATGGGTGATAGTGATGCTGGACACTTGTCATAAGGTGCTGACACTCTACATGATAGTGACACTGTACCCTTGTAATAGTGATGCTGAGACTGCACATGGGTGATAATGGTAGTGATACTGTGCACAGGTGATAATGGTAGTGACACTGTGAAGAGGTGATAATGGTGGTAACTGTCCACAGGTTGATCATCTTCGTGGGATGAGTGAGAGTGTCAAGAGGCTGGTGGAGGCTGGCCTGGTGTTTGGTGTCCAGCAAGACCAAGATGACCTCCGCTACTCCAGGATAACTTTACAAGATGGTCAACTGTATCTCCACGTTCTCCAGGTCCAACCACCACCCACCCACGCCTACACTATCCAGGTACTTTATTACACTACCACTCTTACTGTACCACCACACTCTCCAGGTACTTTATTACACTACCACTCTTACCGTACCACCACACTCTCCAAGTACTTTATTAACTAACACTTAATGTACCACCACACTCACCAGGTACTTTATTACACTACCATTCTTACTGTACTACCACACTCACCAGGTACTTAATTACACTACCATTCTTATTGTACCACCACACTCTCCAGGTATTTTATTTCACTACCACTCTTACTGTACCACCACACTCTCCAGGTACTTTATTACACTATCACTCTTACTGAACCACCACACTCTCCAGGTACTTTATTACACTACCACTCTTAATGTACCACCACACTCTCCATACTATTGTACAAGCACCTACCCACCTGCAACTACACTCTCCACGATGGTACCAGCACCTTCCTACCTACACCCACACTCCCCACACACTACCGTACCAGCATCTACCACCTTCACCTACACTCTCCACTACTGTGGAGTCAGGAATTGTGGGTAGAACTAAAAGCCATAAATGAAATTGAAAGAAACCCAAAGTATTTCTTTTCTTATGCCAAATCAAAGTGGAGAACAACATCCAGTATTGGGCCCCTACTTAACCAAGATGGGTTCTACACAGATGACACCAAGGAAATGAGTGAGCTACTCAAGTCCCAGTATGACTCAGTTTTTAGCAACCCACTAACCAGACTGAGAATCGAAGACCTAAATGAAGTTTTTATGAGAGCGCCACAGAATTTGGTAAACACAAGCCTATTTGACGTTATCCTGATGCCAAATGACTTCTAACAGGCGATAAATGACATGCTCATGCACTCTGTCCCAGGCCCAGATTCATGGAACTCTGTTCAACAAGAACTGCAAGAAGCCACTATCACATGCTTTTAACCCTTTCAGGGTCCACAGGCCCTCTCAGTGACTTGTTCTTAGGGTCCCCCAAATTGCAAAAAAAAAAAAAAAATTCTGATGAAAAGATAGAGAATCTTTTCCCGATCATAATGACACCAAAAGTATGAAATTTGATGGAAAACTCACGGAATTATGCTCTCGCGAAGTTAGTGGTCTTGATGATGTTTACACATCTCCGATTTTGCCCACTTTGAGCCCTATTTTTGGCCAATTCCAATGTACTAGTCGACAAAAATCATGACTATTTTGCTAGAACTCCATTTTTTCTATCGAATGAGTACAAGAAACCACCAATTCACCGATTTCAACTATCCAATACAGTGGTCAGAATTTAGCAATTTTGCCAGTTTCACACAAATTTCAAAAGATACCAATTTCCAAATAGGGTCCAGAATAAACAAGAAAGACATTCCTGGCACTAAAATAACATTTTCTCTGTTCATTAGTCATGTCTCCAGGCCCCTCTTACATTCTTTTGCTTTCCACTTTGAATTTTTATTCTAACTCAAAAAATACGATTTACTGTTATGCAGACTACTGCATTAGTGTAGAAATGGTATAAATAATATTGGAGCACTTGTGAAAGAATATTAGACTCACCAGTTGACATGTATTGGACGCTTAGCATGATTTGTTTACTTTTGAACTTTGGTAAAAATCGAACATTTCTGCTACTTTGAGCTCAATTTCAAGGTACTTTTCATTGTAAAACCAGCCAAAATCATCTCAATTTCTGTAATATGCCTTCCATTCTATACAATGAGACCAGGAAAAGTAGAATACAACAATAAATACCATACAAAAATATAGTGCAAAGTCGCTGTTTTAATCCCAAAACACGGTCAAAGTTTTTTTCTCATTACACACTGTGTGCTGCAGGATTTTTTTATACCATGCACACTGGCCACATAGACCCATTCTTTCATATGTAGGCCTACCAGCTTTCTCTCACTAGATTTGAAGGCGCTAGAATTTATGCGTACTAGTACGTCATGGACACTGGTGCATAAGCCGTACTAGTACGTCCGTAACCCTGAAAGGGTTAACATTCTATGGAGAGGGAGCATGGACACTGGGGTCATCCCACAGTTACTAAAAACAACAGACATAGCCCCATTCCACAAAGGGGGCAGTAAAGCAATAGCAAAGAACTACAGACCGATAGCGCTAACATCCCATATCATAAAAATTCTTTGAAAGGGTCCTAAGAAGCAAGATCGCTACTCATCTAGATATCCATCAATTACACAACCCAGAGTTTTGAGCAGGTCGCTCGTGTCTGTCCCAACTACTGGATCACTATGACAAAGTCCTGGATGCCATAGAAGACAAAAAGAATGCAGATGTAATATACACAGACTTTGCAAAAGCCTTCGACAAGTGTGACCTTGGTGTAACAGCGCACAAAATGCGTGCTAAAGGAATAACAGGAAAAGTTGGTAGATGGATCTATAATTTCCTGACAAATAGAAAACAAAGAGTAGTAGTCAACAGAGTAAAATCTGAGGTGGCTACGGTGATAAGCTCTGTTCCGCAAAGCACGGTACTTGCTCCCATCTTGTTCCTCATCCTCATATCAGACATAGATAGGGATATAAGCCACAGTGCCATGTCTTCCTTTGTAGATAACACCTGAATCTGCATGACAGTGTCTTCCATTGCAGACACTGCAAGGCTCCAGGTGGACATCGACGAAATCTTTCAATGGGCTGCAGAAAACAATGTGAAGTTCTACGATGAGAAAATTCAATTATTCCAATATGGTAAATGCGAGGAAATTAAAACTTCATCAGAGTATAAAACAAATTCCAACCACACAATGTAGCAAAAAACTAATGTCAAAGATCTGGGAGTGATCATGTCTGAGGATCTCACCTTCAAGGGCCATAACATTGTATCAATTGCATCTACTAGAAAAATGACAGGATGGATAATGAGAACCTTCAAAACTATGGATGCCAAGCCCATGATGACACTCTTCAGGTCACTTGTTCTAACTAGGCTGGAATATTGCTGCACACTAACAGCACCTTTCAATTACCGGGAACACTTGAAGTTCCTGAACCTGTACTCCCTTGCAGGCAGGCAGGAGAGATGCATGATTATGTACACCTGGAAAATCCTAGAGGGACTAGTACCAAACTTGCACACGAAAATCACTCCTTAAGAAAGCAAAAGACTCGGCAGACGATGCAACATCCCCCCAATGAAAAGCAGGGGTGCCTCTAGCATGTTAAGAGTCAACACAATAAGTGTCAGGGGCCCAAGACTGTTCAACTGCCTCCCAGTATACATAAGGGGGATTACGAATAGACCCCTGGCAGTCTTCAAGCAGGCACTGGAAAAGCATCTAAAGTCGGTGCCTGACCAGCCGGGCTGTGGTTTGTACATTGGATTGCATGCAGCCAGCAGTGACAGCCTAGTTGATCATGCCCTGATCCACCATGAGGCCTGGTCAGAGACCAGGTTGTGAGGGCACTGACCCCTGGAACTCTCTCCAGGTAAACTTCAGGTTCCTTGAAAAAAGGGCTGCAATAATGATGTGTTTCGTGTCAAAAAAAAAAAAAAGATCCAAGTGTGGTTGGATGTCCTGGGGTGTTATCCAATACCAGTAATGCTTTAAATGTGATATTGCTGTCATTGCAATAGTTTTCAACAGCTTGGCAAAAACAACTTGAAAACAAGTCTTGGAAAACAGCTTTAGTCACCCATGCTTTCCTATTTGACTGCCAAAGAACTGGAAGCAATCAATGATTGTAGTCTCTCAGAGTGTGAGGATTTGGAGACTGATAAACAAGCATTAGTTTCAGTACAGGTCAGCCATCATTAATCTGACAATCAGTAATCTGCTTCCCTCAGTAATCAAGCAGTAATTTTGGCTAGCATAATTTCAAATTTCATCATTATACTGACTCAAATTTCATCATTTTGCTGACTCAGAAATTGTGCAGATGGTTGTAAGTCCAGAGCAGCAAACCAGTGAAGGAGAAAGCAGTGATGAAAATGAGGAACATTTAGCAGAAAGTCTCTCTATTGACAAGTTACAGGTATTGTAGTTACCTTGCCATTACTGTGCCGCTGTGTTTTATCATGTTTTTCATGGTCTCTTTTGCATATTAGAACTTTAAACTGTGCCAATGAACTTATAAGATACATCCCTCCAGCACTTGGAACTAATCTAGCAGATAATAATATCTGCTGAGTCAAAAAATGAGAATCAGTGTACAATAACAAACATTACCATACTCTCAGAGAGGGGAACTTGAGGCCTAGAGTGCCGGTGAAAATAATATTAGAACTTTTTTGTCAGAGGAAAGACAGTTTCCCTGATAATAGTATGCTATACATAGTGCTATAGTGTATACCACAGTGGTACCCTAGTATATGGATAATAAAGGATAAGGTGAAATTTAAAACTGAAGTGTTTAGGCTCAAAGAGACAGGTTCATATTGTAAACAGTTGCCAGCAGTCATCAGAACCTCCCACGTAGGTCTGCTATTGTACCTGACTTATAATTAGTGGTTCCAGGAAGTAAAACATTACTGTTGAAATAGGAAGAGGTGCAAAATCTTGAGGAAATACAAAAGTGTACAGTTTTGTAGAAATATGATAAACAGTGTATAGCTGTTAGTACTGATTGTGATGGAGAGATGTAAACAGTGTGTGGTAAACCTGTAGTTAGCAGCAGTCGCTATATACACAACAAAAATTATTATTCCTCCAGTTATCTCCATATATTGAAGCCATCGGCGCCCAAACACGCAAGTTATACTTTCTGTATCAAACTGAACATATATTACTCTGTTTAATTTTTTTCCAGTAGTCCTTTTTATGAGCTAGTCAAATATCATTCAGTGAGCCTAATCCAGATCTGCCCGGATTCATCCAGTGACCAGATTCAAATAGATTCATTGATAACAATGTATCCTCTGACTGGTCTCACTAACTGATGGTGCTCTACGTGCCCTATCAAACACTCAAACAAAACTACAACAAATAGTTACAATACAGATAGACAGATCTACTGTTAAGATGCTTATTAGGAAAAAGATATACAGTGATCCACTAGCCAGATTCTTCCAGGTTCGCTGGTTTTGTGCTGATTCAAATGGTCTGTTTGAAATATAGCCAGATTTGGGCGGATTAAAATAGTTTCATTGAAAATAAAGCCAAACCAGAAGAACTGTACAAAAATTTAAATACAACAAATAGTTAAAATACAGATAGACAGATCTACTGTTAAGGTAATTATTAGAAAAAAGATATACAGGGACTGGATTCTTCCAGTTCATGGATTCGGGAGAATTCAAATGGATTTCACTGGATTCAGGCAGATTTAAACACTTTTTGTGGAAATAAAGCTGGATTTGGGTGGATTCAAATGGTTTCATTGGAAATAAAGCCAAATCAGAAGAATTGCTAAAAAAATAAATAAAAGTAAAGGCATTGGGGAATTATAGACTAGCTAGCTAAGAAAGTTGTCCAGTATTGTAAGAGGATCACTACCATGAAGATTTGTGTGGTCTGCACAAAGGGCAAAGGATAAAGACAGGCCTGGATTGCTTGCCATCTGCATGGTCAGTGGTCCCACAGTATGTGCAGGAATTTTAACCCTTTCAGGGTAGAGAGGCCCTCTCCGAAACTTGTCTCAGGGTTGAAAATTTTTCGGAAAAAAATTATTTCTTCTTATGAAAAGATAGAGAATCTTTTCCCAATCATAATGACACCAAAAGTATGAAATTTGATGGAAACTTACGGAATTATGCTCTTGCGGAGTTAGCGGTCTCGACAATGTTTACGCATCGGCGATTTTGCCCACTTTGAGCAGTATTTTTGGCCAATTCCAGTGTACTAGTCGACAAAAATCATAACTATTTTGCTAGAATTCCATTTTTTTCTATCGAATGAGTACAAGAAACCACCCATTTACCGATTTCAACTATTCAATAAAGTGGTCAGAAATTACCAATTTTGCCAATTTCACACAAATTTCAAAAGATGCCAATTTCCAAATAGGGTCCAGAATAAACAAGAAAGACATTACTGGCACTAAAATAACATTTCCTCTGTTCATTAGTCACATCCCCACGTCCATCAAACATTTCTTTTGCTTTCCACTTTGAATTTTTATTCTCACAAAAAATAGAAGATTTACTGTTATGCAGACTACTGTATTAGTGTAGTAATGGTATAAATAATATGAGCACACTTGTGAAAGAATACAGTGGACCCCCGCATAACGATCACCTCCCAATGCGACCAATTATGTAAGTGTATTTATGTAAGTGCGTTTG
This sequence comes from Cherax quadricarinatus, assembly GCF_038502225.1. NCBI lineage: Eukaryota > Metazoa > Arthropoda > Malacostraca > Decapoda > Parastacidae > Cherax > Cherax quadricarinatus. The sequence goes on along the minus strand of NW_027196541.1, from coordinate 77,818 downwards.
TACGTGTATGTTTGGGGGTCTGAAATGGACTAATCTACTTCACAATATTCCTTATAGGAACAAATTCGGTCAGTACTGGCACCTGAACATACTTCTGGAATGAAAAAGTATCGTTAACCGGGGGTCCACTGTATTAGACTCACCAGTCGATGTGTATTGGACATATGGCATGATTTGTTTACTTTTGAACTTTGGGAAAAATCGAACATTTCTGCTACTTTGAGCTCAATTTCAAGGTACTTTTCATCATGAAACCAATCAACATCATCTCAATTTCTGTAATATATCTTCCATTCTATAAAATGTGACTAGGAAAACTAGAATACAATCATAAATACCATACGAAAATGCAGTGCAAAGTCGCTGTTTTAATCTAGAAACATGGTCAAAGTTTTTTATCTCATTACACACTGTGTGCTGCAGGATTTTTTTTATACTGTGCATACTGACCACATAGACCCATTCTTTCATATTTAGGCCTACCAGATTTCTCTTGCTAGATTTGAGGGCGCTAGAATTTAGGCGTACTAGTATATCAATAATCCTGGTGTGTAAGCCATACTAGTATGTCAGAAACTCTGAAAGGGTTAAGCTAGTGACCACACTCAATATAAACTCAGAGAGATGTTTTTGGGTTTGCCCAAATGAGATACACCTGTATGAGGAAATGACATCTATATTAAAAGACAAGAACAATAATAAAACATCCTTCTTGAAAGACATGTCAGCATGGTATGACAGCTGGGTAAAAAAAGATGGGTGGTGGGGATGGGGCTGTCTTGGACAGTGCTCCTGAGGGGGCTAGTGCTGTCCTGGAGGACAGTGCTGAGGGTGTTAGTGTTGTCCTAGAGGAAAGTGCTCCAGAGGGTGCTAGTGTTGTCCTGGAGGAAAGTCCACCAGAGGGTCTTAGTGAAATATTAGAAGAGAGAGCTCGTGAGGGTACTAGTGTTTTCCTAGAGGACACTGAAGACAACCTTATTCAGTCCACAGAGGTTCAAAATAGAGATACTTCTGGAGATGGATCAAAATGGGATGCGGCCTCAGGGAATAGTGTCGACACACTACCAGCAAAACCTGGTGGAAGCACTGATGTCCATACAGGGGTAAAAGATATTGAGGTATTGAGGAAACAGGAAAAATAAATGCACCAGCAGTGAACACAGCTACAGTAAATCTGAGCAAACAGAAGTACAATCTATGTTAATACTATGCATTGGGTATCTGCAGGCATGGTATATATGATAAAACAGGTGGGACATGCACCTTTGACCATTCCAAAATATGCTGCACCCACATGACAGCAGGAGAGTGCAACTTCCTTTCTTGCAACTTATTTCACCCAGAAATGTGTCACTCATCAATCCATGAAAGAAAATGCTACAATGCATACTGCCAGGCATATCATCTCATGGGGACTAGAAGACACAGACCAGCCAGACTATGGGAAACAAAAGAAAGGAACCTCAACCTCTCCATGGACAGGTTATTTAGGGCCAGAAGGGAAAAAAGACTGGCAAGAAATGACAATAGTCCTACACAGCCTGAAAACACTGCTGGAGCAGAGGCACAGACAATGGCGTCTACCCCAGAACAACAGATATTAGAGCCAGCAAATAAAACACTCTAAATCCCACAAATATGACATTTGTCTTTGCAAACATACAGGGGTCTAAAGCCATCAAAAAACAACAAAATTTCTTGTATCAAAGGACTGCTCATGGAGGCAAAGGCAATGTTTGCAGCATTCACAGAAACCCATATAAAGGATCATTATGACAACGAAATATGGATCCCAGGTTACAACCTATTCTAATGCAACAGACTAAACAGGCAACAAGGGGGGGTTGACCTGTATGTCACAGAGTTGCTCATTTGCACAGAACTACTAAATACCTCAAATGATGTAGTCTAAGTTTTGGCGGTAAAGATCGAAAACCAAAACCTAGTCATTGTGGTAGTGTACAAGCCTCCAGATGCAACTTTCCAGCAATTCCAGGAGCAGCTTGAGAAAATTGACCACTGTCTGGAAAATCTCCTAACTCCTGCCCCAAACATCTTATTACTAGGAGATTTCAACCTGAGACACCTAAAATGGAGGAGTATAGCAAACAATGTTTTAGCAGAGATCACCCCAGGAGGCAGCTCAGATGAAAATTCACACACACTTGAACTATTAAATCTCTTCAACAAATTCACCTTAACCCTTTCAGGGTTTCGGCCGTACTAGTACGGCTTACGCACCAGGGTTTATGACGTACGTACTAGTACGCCTAAATTCTAGTGTCCTCAAATCTAATGAGAGAAAGCTGGTAGGGTTACATATGAAAGAATGGGTCTATGTGGTCAGTGTGCATGGTACAAAAAAATCCTGCAGCACACAGTGCGTAATGAGAAAAAAAAAACTTTGACCGTGTTTTTGGATTAAAACAGCGACTTTGCACTATATTTTCCTATGGTGTTTATTGTTGTATTCTAGTTTTCCTGGTCACATTTTATAGAATGGAAGACATATTACAGAAATTGAGATGATTTTGACTGGTTTTACAATGAAAAGTACCTTGAAATTGAGCTCAAAGTAGCACAAATGTTTGATTTTTACCAAAGTTCAAAAGTAAAAATATCATGCTATGCATCCAATACACATCAACTGATTAGTCTAATATTCTTTCACAAGTGCACTGATATTATTTATACCATTTCTACACTAATGCAGTAGTCTGCATAACAGTAAATCTTCTATTTTTTTGTGAGAATAAAAATTCAAAGTGGAAAGCAAAAGAATGTAAGAGGGGCATTGAGATGTGACTAATGAACAGAGGAAATATTATTTTAGTGCCAGGAATGTCTTTCTTGTTTATTCTGGACACTTTTCAGAAATTGGAATTTTTTGAAATTTGTGTGAAATTGGCAAAATTGCTAAATTCTGACCACTGTATTGGATAGTTGAAATCGGTAAATGGGTTGTTTTGTGTACTCATTCAATATAAAAAAATGGAGTTCTAACGAACTAGTTATGATTTTTGTCGACTAGTTCAGAAGAATTGGACGAAAATAGGGCTCAAAGTGGGCAAAATCGCCGATTCGTAAACGTCGAGACCGCTAACTTCACGAGAGTATAATTCCGTAAATTTTCCACCAAATTTCATACTTTTTGTGTCATTATGATTGGGAAAAAATTCTCTATCTTTTCATAAGAAAAAAATATTTTTTTTTTAAAATTTGGCCGACCCTGAAAACAAGTCTCTGAGAGGGCCTGTTGACCCTGAAAGGGTTAAGCCAGCAAACAGTAGAGCCTACAAGACTAAAAAATATACTGGACCTCATCTTCACTAACAAGAATGATCTGATACATAATATAACGGTATCAAAGACAATTCACTCAGATCACAATATAATAGGGGTACAGACATGTATGCACAGGGCTCTGGACCAGCAAAATGTAAGCAATCATGAAGGTCTCTTCAAGAAATTCAATTTCAGTAACAAAAACATACAATGGGATCAAGTAAACCATGTCCTAAATGAAACAAGCTGGGAAGATATCCTAAACAACACCGACCCGAACATCTGCCTTGAAAAAATGAATTCTGTGGTTCTTTAGACCTGCTCAAGACACATTCCATTAAGAAAAAGAAAGAGAAGATGTAAACTAGAGAGAGACATTCCCTATACAGATGAAGAAGAGGAATCACAGAGCTGCTGAGTGAGGTCAATATATGTGAAATATGAAGGGAAGTACTAGTCAATGAAATTGCAAGTATCGAACTTAAGCTGACAGAATCTTATAGGAGACAAGAATCACCGGAAGAGCTAAAAGCCCTAAAGGAAATTGAAAGAAAAAAGAACAAAATACTTCGTCTCTTATGCCAAATTTAAAGGAAAAACAACATCCAGTATTGGGCCCCTGCTTAGGCAGAATGGAACATACACAGATGATAGCCAAGAAATGAGTGAGATACTAAAGTCCCAGTATGACTCAGTGTTCAGCGATCCACTGCCCACTCAAAGGGTCGACAATCCAAATGATTTCTTTATGAATGAAACCCAAAATTTGGTCATCCCAAAACTCTCAGATATTATTATAACTCCACAAAATTTTGAAGGGGCAATTAATGACATGCCCATGCACTCTGCCCCCGTCCCAGACTCATGGAACTCTTGTGTTCAAGAACTGCAAGAAGTCCCTATTGTGTGCCTTCAGCATTTTATGGAGAGGGAGCATGGACACAGGGGTCATCCCACATACACTAAAAACAACAGACATAGCCCCACTCCACAAAGGTTGCAGTAAAGCAATTGCAAAGAACTACAGACCCATACACTAACATCCCATATCATAAAAATCTTTAAGAGGGTTCTAAGAAGCAAGATAGCCAACCACATAGATACCCATCAGTTACACAACCCAGGGCAACACAGGTTTAGAGCAGGTCGCTCCTGCCTGTCCCAGCTACTGGACCACTATGACAAGGTCCTGGATACTGTAGAGGATAAACAAAATACAGATGTAGTATACACAGACTTTGCAAAAGCTTTTGACAAGTGTAACCATGGTGTAATAACACACAAAATGCAGGGTAAAGGAATAATGGGAAAAGTTGGTAGATGGATCTACAACTTCCTGACAAATAGAACACAAAGAGTAATAGTAAATAGAGTAAATTCCCAGGCAGCCATGGTAAAAAGCTCTGTTCCACAAGGCACAGTACTTGCTCCCATTCTATTCCTCATCCTTATTTCTGATATAGACAGAAATGTATGCCATAGCTCCATGTTTTCCTTTGCGGATGACATTCAGATCACCATGGCAGTGATCTCCATCGAAGACACTGCGAGACTCCAAGTGGACATCAACCAAATCTTCAAATGGGCCACTGAGAACAATATGAAGTTCAATGAGGAGAAATTTCAACTACTCAGATATGGAAAACTTGAAGAAATTAAAAATATGTCAGGGTATATCACAAATTCTAACCATACAATAGAGCAGAAAAGTAATGTGAAGGACCTGGGGGTGATAATGTCAGAGAATCTTGCCTTCAAAGACCACAACAATGTATCTACCTCACCCGCTTGGAAAATTATAGGATGGATAATGAGAACCTTCAATACTAGGGTCTCCAAGCCCATGATGATTCTCTTCAAATTGCTTGTGCTCTCTAGGCTGGAATACTGCTGTACACTCATGGCCCCCTTCAAGGCTGGAGATATTGCAGACCTGGAGAGTGTACAAAATACTTTCATGGCACACATAAGTGTGATAAGGCACCTAAACTACTGGGAACAGTTGAAGGTCCTTGATCTGTATTCCCTGGAACACAGGCGAGAGAGATACATGCTATACATTTGGAAGGTCCTGAAAGGATTGGTACCAAACTTGCAAACGAAAATCACTCCATATGAAAGCAAAACACTCAGCAGGAGATGCAACAATCCCACCATGAAAAGCAGAGGTGCCACGAGTACACTGAGAGACAACACAATAAGTGTCCAGGGCCCAAGACTATTCAGTTGACTCCCAGCATATATAAGGGGGATTACCAATAGACCCCTGGCTGTCTTCAAGAAGGCACTGGACAGGCACCTAAAGTCAGTACCTGACCAACCGTGCTGTGGGTCGTACGTCAGCTTGCGTGCTGCCAGCAGTAACAGCCTGGTTGATCAGACCCTGATCCTCCATGAGGCCTGGTCTCAGACCAGGCCGTGGGGGGGTTGACCCTCGAAACTCTCTCCAGACTTCCTGAGTTTATTAAGCATATTCTAACCTAACCACTCTGGTCCCAATGATGCCAGATTAGTGATGGCTGATCTGTATTTAAAAATCCCCTTCTGTATCACCTGCCAATAAAAGTTATGTTATCTTTACACACTACATCAAAGTTGAGTTTTTTCAAACTTGTAAATGTAAGTTCTGGAAGGCATCCATTTGCTGAACAAGTCTCTTTTGTCTACATTTAAAATTTGTTGATCATTGTATTTAGTTTCTTGTATTATTTTCTTGCAAACATCAGGATATTCAGGTGTGACATCATCTGTGATGGCCGCCTCAATCAGGATATTCAGGTGTGACATCATCATCTGTGATGGCCGCCTCACTGTGTGACATCATCATCTGTGATGGCCGCCTCACTGTGTGACATCATCATCTGTGATGGCCACCTCACTGTGACATCATCATCTGTGATGGCCACCTCACTGTGTGACATCATCATCTGTGATGGCCGCCTCACTGTGTGACATCTTCATCTGTGATGGCCGCCTCACTGTGTGACATCATCATCTGTGATGGCCGCCTCACTGTGTGACATCATCATCTGTGATGGCCGCCTCACTGTGTGACATCATCATCTGTGATGGCCGCCTCACTGTGTGACATCATCATCTGTGATGGCTGCCTCACTGTGTGACATCATCACCTGTGATGGCTGTGATGGCCGCCTCACTGTGTGTGACCTCATGAGCTGTGATGGCCGCCTCACTGTGTGACATCATCATCTGTGATGGCCGCCTCACTGTGTGACATCATCATCTGTGATGGCCGCCTCACTGTGTGACATCATCATCTGTGATGGCCGCCTCACTGTGTGACATCATCATCTGTGATGGCCGCCTCACTGTGTGACATCATCATCTGTGATGGCCGCCTCACTGTGTCAGGTGTGACATCATCATCTGTGATGGCCGCCTCACTGTGTGACATCATCATCTGTGATGGCCGCCTCACTGTGTGACATCATCATCTGTGATGGCCGCCTCACTGTGTGACATCATCATCTGTGATGGCCGCCTCACTGTGTGACATCATCATCTGTGATGGCCGCCTCACTGTGTGACATCATCATCTGTGATGGCCGCCTCACTGTGATGACACATCATCATCTGTGATGGCCGCCTCACTGTGTGACATCATCATCTGTGATGGCCGCCTCACTGTGTGACATCATCATCTGTGATGGCCGCCTCACTGTGTGACATCATCATCTGTGATGGCCGCCTCACTGTGTGACATCATCATCTGTGATGGCCGCCTCACTGTGTGACATCATCATCTGTGATGGCCGCCTCACTGTGTGACATCATCATCTGTGATGGCCGCCTCACTGTGTGACATCATCATCTGTGATGGCCGCCTCACTGTGTGACATCATCATCTGTGATGGCCGCCTCACTGTGTGACATCATCATCTGTGATGGCCGCCTCACTGTGTGACATCATCATCTGTGATGGCCGCCTCACTGTGTGACATCATCATCTGTGATGGCCGCCTCACTGTGTGACATCATCATCTGTGATGGCCGCCTCACTGTGTGACATCATCATCTGTGATGGCCGCCTCACTGTGTGACATCATCATCTGTGATGGCCGCCTCACTGTGTGACATCATCATCTGTGATGGCCGCCTCACTGTGTGACATCATCATCTGTGATGGCCGCCTCACTGTGTGACATCATCATCTGTGATGGCCGCCTCACTGTGTGACATCATCATCTGTGATGGCCACCTCACTGTGTGACATCATCATCTGTGATGGCCGCCTCACTGTGTGACATCATCATCTGTGATGGCCACCTCACTGTGTGACATCATCATCTGTGATGGCCGCCTCACTGTGTGACATCATCATCTGTGATGGCCGCCTCACTGTGTGACATCATCATCTGTGATGGCCGCCTCACTGTGTGACATCATCATCTGTGATGGCCACCTCACTGTGTGACATCATCATCTGTGATGGCCGCCTCACTGTGTGACATCATCATCTGTGATGGCCGCCTCACTGTGTGACATCATCATCTGTGATGGCCGCCTCACTGTGTGACATCATCATCTGTGATGGCCGCCTCACTGTGTGACATCATCATCTGTGATGGCCGCCTCACTGTGTGACATCATCATCTGTGATGGCCGCCTCACTGTGTGACATCATCATCTGTGATGGCCGCCTCACTGTGTGACATCATCATCTGTGATGGCCGCCTCACTGTGTGACATCATCATCCGTGATGGCCGCCTCACTGTGTGACATCATCATCTGTGATGGCCGCCTCACTGTGTGACATCATCATCCGTGATGGCCGCCTCACTGTGTGACATCATCATCCGTGATGGCCGCCTCACTGTGTGACATCATCATCTGTGATGGCCGCCTCACTGTGTGACATCATCATCTGTGATGGCCGCCTCACTGTGTGACATCATCATCTGTGATGGCCGCCTCACTGTGTGACATCATCATCTGTGATGGCCGCCTCACTGTGTGACATCATCATCTGTGATGGCCGCCTCACTGTGTGACATCATCATCCGTGATGGCCGCCTCACTGTGTGACATCATCATCTGTGATGGCCGCCTCACTGTGTGACATCATCATCCGTGATGGCCGCCTCACTGTGTGACATCATCACCTGTGATGGCCGCCTCACTGTGTGACATCATCATCTGTGATGGCCGCCTCACTGTGTGACATCATCATCCGTGATGGCCGCCTCACTGTGTGACATCATCATCTGTGATGGCCGCCTCACTGTGTGACATCATCATCTGTGATGGCCGCCTCACTGTGTGACATCATCATCTGTGATGGCCGCCTCACTGTGTGACATCATCATCCGTGATGGCCGCCTCACTGTGTGACATCATCATCTGTGATGGCCGCCTCACTGTGTGACATCATCATCTGTGATGGCCGCCTCACTGCTAATTTTAACATTATACAATTATACAGGATTTTTAAAGTTACTGAACCAACCATCACAGTAAAAGTTTCTTCAGTCCAATTTATTTACATTTTCTTTCACTGTCTTAAATAAATTTGAAGCTTTTATCTGGATGGTTGTTCTGCTAATAATATATATTTTTTATTACAATCTTCTAACCATACAGTTAAAACACTATATTATTACAATCTTCTAACCATACAGTTAAAACACTATATTATTACAATCTTCTAACCATACAGTTAAAACACTATATTATTACAATCTTCTAACCATACAGTTAAAACACTATATTATTACAATCTTCTAACCATACAGTTAAAACACTATATTATTACAATCTTCTAACCATACAGTTAAAACACTCTATATTTCTATCATTGCAACACTACTCTTACTTATAGTTATCTGTAAACCACAAAAACCTGATGCAACTTTGCATTTTTCTTTTATTTCTTCTGTGTCTTGTATAATATTCCAGACATAGATTCAGGTCTTCCAACATCTTCTGTTATTATATTAGTTACTATCACCACCTACATCATCTTCAGTTATTATATTAGTTACTATCACCACCTACATCATCTTCAGTTATTATATTAGTTACTATCACCACCTACATCATCTTCAGTTATTATATTAGTTACTATCACCACCTACATCATCTTCAGTTATTATATTAGTTACTATCACCACCTACATCATCTTCAGTTATTATATTAGTTACTATCACCACCTACATCATCTTCTGTTATTATATTAGTTACTATCACCACCTACATCATCTTCAGTTATTATATTAGTTACTATCACCACCTACATCATCTTCTGTTATTATATTAGTTACTATCACCACCTACATCATCTTCTGTTATTATATTAGTTACTATCACCACCTACATCATCTTCTGTTATTATATTAGTTACTATCACCACCTACATCATCTTCTGTTATTATATTAGTTACTATCACCACCTACATCATCTTCTGTTATTATATTAGTTACTATCACCACCTACATCATCTTCAGTTATTATATTAGTTACTATCACCACCTACATCATCTTCTGTTATTATATTAGTTACTATCACCACCTACATCATCTTCTGTTATTATATTAGTTACTATCACCACCTACATCATCTTCTGTTATTATATTAGTTACTATCACCACCTACATCATCTTCTGTTATTATATTAGTTACTATCACCACCTACATCATCTTCTGTTATTATATTAGTTACTATCACCACCTACATCATCTTCTGTTATTATATTAGTTACTATCACCACCTACATCATCTTCTGTTATTATATTAGTTACTATCACCACCTACATCATCTTCAGTTATTATATTAGTTACTATCACCACCTACATCATCTTCAGTTATTATATTAGTTACTATCACCACCTACATCATCTTCTGTTATTATATTAGTTACTATCACCACCTACATCATCTTCAGTTATTATATTAGTTACTATCACCACCTACATCATCTTCAGTTATTATATTAGTTACTATCACCACCTACATCATCTTCAGTTACTATCACCACCTACATCATCTTCAGTTATTATATTAGTTACTATCACCACCTACATCATCTTCAGTTATTATATTAGTTACTATCACCACCTACATCATCTTCTGTTATTATATTAGTTACTATCACCACCTACATCATCTTCAGTTATTATATTAGTTACTATCACCACCTACATCATCTTCTGTTATTATATTAGTTACTATCACCACCTACATCATCTTCAGTTATTATATTAGTTACTATCACCACCTACATCATCTTCAGTTATTATATTAGTTACTATCACCACCTACATCATCTTCAGTTATTATATTAGTTACTATCACCACCTACATCATCTTCAGTTATTATATTAGTTACTATCACCACCTACATCATCTTCTGTTATTATATTAGTTACTATCACCACCTACATCATCTTCAGTTATTATATTAGTTACTATCACCACCTACATCATCTTCAATTATATTAGTTACTATCACCACCTACATCATCTTCAGTTATTATATTAGTTACTATCACCACCTACATCATCTTCAGTTATTATATTAGTTACTATCACCACCTACATCATCTTCAGTTATTATATTAGTTACTATCACCACCTACATCATCTTCAGTTATTATATTAGTTACTATCACCACCTACATCATCTTCAGTTATTATATTAGTTATTATATTAGTTACTATCACCACCTACATCATCTTCTGTTATTATATTAGTTATTATATTAGTTACTATCACCACCTACATCATCTTCAGTTATTATATTAGTTACTATCACCACCTACATCATCTTCTGTTATTATATTAGTTACTATCACCACCTACATCATCTTCAGTTATTATATTAGTTACTATCACCACCTACATCATCTTCAGTTATTATATTAGTTACTATCACCACCTACATCATCTTCAGTTATTATATTAGTTACTATCACCACCTACATCATCTTCAGTTATTATATTAGTTACTATCACCACCTACATCATCTTCAGTTATTATATTAGTTACTATCACCACCTACATCATCTTCAGTTATTATATTAGTTACTATCACCACCTACATCATCTTCAGTTATTATATTAGTTATTATATTTGTTACTATCACCACCTACATCATCTTCAGTTATTATATTAGTTACTATCACCACCTACATCATCTTCAGTTATTATATTAGTTACTATCACCACCTACATCATCTTCAGTTATATCAAACTTGTGTTATGATGTAATAATAAGTCTCTTGTATCCTGCAATGTTTACATCTGAAGTATCTTTTGTCTGTTTTATTAAGAACACTTTTATAAAAAAAATAAGACAAGTGTGTATGTTAATATTGTGCAGCAGCACAGATATACACAATGACAGGTGTGTGCAGAGTGACATAGTCACATGTACAACAATAATATGGTGCAGCAGCACAGATATACACAATGACAGGTGTGTGCAGAGTGACGTAGTCACATGTACAACAATAATATGGTGCAGCAGCACAGATATACACAATGACAGGTGTGTGCAGACTGATGTAGTCACATGTACAACAATAATATGGTGCAGCAGCACAGATATACACAATGACAGGTGTGTGCAGACTGACGTAGTCACATGTACAACAATAATATGGTGCAGCAGCACAGATATACACAATGACAGGTGTGTGCAGAGTGATGTAGTCACATGTACAACAATAATATGGTGCAGCAGCACAGATATACACAATGACAGGTGTGTGCAGACTGATGTAGTCACATGTACAACAATAATATGGTGCAGCAGCACAGATATACACAATGACAGGTGTGTGCAGACTGATGTAGTCACATGTACAACAATAATATGGTGCAGCAGCACAGATATACACAATGACAGGTGTGTGCAGACTGACGTAGTCACATGTACTACAATAATATGGTGCAGCAGCACAGATATACACAATGACAGGTGTGTGTGCAGAGTGACATAGTCACATGTACAACAATAATATGGTGCAGCAGCACAGATATACACAATGACAGGTGTGTGCAGTCTGACGTAGTCACATGTACAACAATAATATGGTGCAGCAGCACAGATATACACAATGACAGGTGTGTGCAGACTGACGTAGTCACATGTACAACAATAATATGGTGCAGCAGCACAGATATACACAATGACAGGTGTGTGCAGACTGATGTAGTCACATGTACAACAATAATATGGTGCAGCAGCAGCAGATATACACAATGACAGGTGTGTGCAGAGTGACATGTCACATGTAGTCACATGTACAACAATAATATGGTGCAGCAGCAGATATACACAATGACAGGTGTGTGCAGACTGATGTAGTCACATGTACAACAATAATATGGTGCAGCAGCAGATATACACAATGACAGGTGTGTGCAGACTGATGTAGTCACATGTACAACAATAATATGGTGCAGCAGCACAGATATACACAATGACAGGTGTGTGCAGACTGATGTAGTCACATGTACAACAATAATATGGTGCAGCAGCACAGATATACACAATGACAGGTGTGTGCAGACTGATGTAGTCACATGTACAACAATAATATGGTGCAGCAGCAGATATACACAATGACAGGTGTGTGCAGACTGATGTAGTCACATGTACAACAATAATATGGTGCAGCAGCACAGATATACACAATGACAGGTGTGTGCAGACTGATGTAGTCACATGTACAACAATAATATGGTGCAGCAGCACAGATATACACAATGACAGGTGTGTGCAGACTGACGTAGTCACATGTACAACAATAATATGGTGCAGCAGCACAGATATACACAATGACAGGTGTGTGCAGAGTGATGTAGTCACATGTACAACAATAATATGGTGCAGCAGCACAGATATACACAATGACAGGTGTGTGCAGAGTGACGTAGTCACATGTACAACAATAATATGGTGCAGCAGCACAGATATACACAATGACAGGTGTGTGCAGACTGACGTAGTCACATGTACAACAATAATATGGTGCAGCAGCACAGATATACACAATGACAGGTGTGTGCAGAGTGATGTAGTCACATGTACAACAATAATATGGTGCAGCAGCACAGATATACACAATGACAGGTGTGTGCAGACTGATGTAGTCACATGTACAACAATAATATGGTGCAGCAGCACAGATATACACAATGACAGGTGTGTGCAGAGTGATGTAGTCACATGTACAACAATAATATGGTGCAGCAGCACAGATATACACAATGACAGGTGTGTGCAGACTGATGTAGTCACATGTACAACACTTGTTTACCCTCGTAAATTCAACTTTCGTGTACTTTTTTCCCAGGATCTGAGAAGTTTGGCAACAAAGAACTCACATTAATTAAAATTTTGTCTGGCATTAAATGTGACTCTGGTATCATTTAATAATTCACACTGAACCAAATTTACACTAATAATGAACTAGATATAAACAATTTAATAATACACCAGATGTATAAGTTCACCCATCAGTAAAATGGGTACAGGGGTGTTAGTGGACTGGTGTGAGTCACATCCTGGGTGTTAGTGGACTGGTGTGAGTCACATCCTGGGTGTTAGTAGAATGGTGTGAGTCATCCTGGGTGTTAGTGGAATGGTGTGGGTTGCATCCTGGGTGTTATTGGACTGGTGTGGGTCGCACCTTGGGTGTTAGTGGACTGATGTGGTCGCATCCTGGGCATCAGTGGACTGGTGTGGGTTACATCGTGGGTGTTATTGGACTGGCGTGGGTCGCACCTTGGGTGTTAGTGGACTGATGTGGTCGCATCGCATCCTAGGTGTTAGTCACTGGTGTGATCCTGGGTGTTAGTCGACTGGTGTGGGATGCATATTGGATGTTAGTCGACTGGTGTGGGTCACATCTTGGATGTTAGTCGACTGGTGTGGGTTGCATCTTTGGTGTTAATGGACTGGTGTTCGTCACATCCTGGGTGTTAGTAGAGTGGTGTGGGTCATATCCTGGGTGTTAGTAGACTTGTGTGGCTTGCTTCCAGGGAGTAAATGGACTGGTGTGGGTCAGATCCTACATGTTAGTGGACTGGTGTGGTCGCATCTCGGTGTTAGTGGACTGGTGTGGTCGCATCTCGGTGTTAGTGGACTGGTGTGGTCGCATCTCGGTGTTAGTGGACTGTTGTGGGTCATATTCTCTGTTAGAGGACTGGTGTGGATTGCATCCTGGGTGGTAGTCGACTGGTGTGGATCGCATCCTGGGTGATAGTGGACTGCCGTGTGTCGCATCCTGGGTGTTAGTCGAGTGATGTGGGTTACATCCTGGGTGTAAGTGGACTGCTGTGGGTCTCATCCTGGGTATTAGTGGACTGGTGTGAATTGCATCCTGGTTGTTAGTGGGCTGGTGTGGGTTGCATCCTGGGTGTTAGTGGACTGCTGCGGGTCACATCCTGGGTGGTAGTCGACTGGTGTGTCTCGCATCCTGAGTGCTATTTGCCCGGTGTGGGCCGCATCCTGGGTGTTAGATCAAATCATTTTAAATCAAATCAAATCAATACACAAATAACCTGCACATAAAAGAGAGAAGCTTAAGACGACGTTTCGGTCCGACTTGGACCATTTGCAAAGTCACACTTTGTAAATGGTCCAAGTCGGACCAAAACGTCGTTGTAAGCTTCTCTCTTTTATGTGCGGGTTATTTGTGTATCGTTCCAGTCACGGTATTGTGCCTTTTTTTGTTAAATCAAATCAAGTTTATTCTCTATAAGGATTACAATGCTGAGTTTACAGAATTTGGATATTGTGTGGTTTACATGTTTAAAATACTAATTACAGAGGGGGCCACTAGAACACCTAGCATGGCTAGGCATTTCGGGCAGACTTAGATTAATTCCTAACTTTAAAATATTACAAATTATGTGGTAAGTTGGTATTATGGCTAAGTGACTAAATACTAGTTCGTGAGTTTAGCAATGTGAATGCTTTTGTTTTGGCACAATACATAGTTTCAGTATTGGAGTATCACAGGCCAACTTATGACTAGTTAGGATTCATTATTTTAA
>NW_027196541.1:35000-57500 GCF_038502225.1 Cherax quadricarinatus | reverse complement strand
ACTTGGGAAGAGAAGAGTCCCAGATTTGCAGGGAAGTCACATATTTCTTACCGCTAGACATGCTGAAAAAGGACGACTGAAATGGTATTCCCACAATGCACCACTGGCTCCCCGATTTTTTTTATATGGTGCACACTGACCATGGAGACCCATTCTCTCACATGTGGGCCTACCAGCTTTCTCCTGCTTGATTTGAAGCCGCTAGAAGTATAGATACGTCAAACACGGTATCTCCTATGACCTATGAAGTACATATACGACCGCGACAGTCAAAGGGTTAAGATTGATATTTCTGTGTTTATGGTCAAGTGGGTGAGTGAGTGTAAGTGTGAACCACCAGGTGGTATTCATGTAATTAATTGACAGGGTGTATCAAGGAGATAAGATGTTTTCTAATGGTAGTTTTGAAGGTGATGAATGTGTCTGCAGTTCTAGAGTACTCAGGGAGGGTGTTCCAGATTTTAGGGCCTTTGATATACATTGAATTTTTGTAAAGGTTTAGTCGGACATGGGGAATGTCATAGAGATGTTTATGTCTGGTGTTATGCCTGTGGGTTCTGTCACAACTATCAAGAAAGCGTTTTAGGTCAAGGTTAATATTGGAATTTAAGGTCCTGTAGATGTAGATTGCACAGTAGTAAGTGTGGATGTACTGAACAGTGAGTAAGTTTAGATCTATGAAGAGTGGGGGGTGTGTTGCCAGGGATGGGAGTTAGTGATTATTCTTACTGCGGCTTTTTGTTGGGTTATTATTGGCTTTAGGCAAGTTGCTGCAGTTGTTCTTCAAGCACAAATAGCATAGGTGAGGTATGGATAAATAAGTGAGTGGTATAATGTGAGAAGGGCATTTCGCACTATGTAGTATCGTATCTTGGAGAGGATCCCAACCATTTTGGATATTTTTTTGTTTATGTGTTTTATATGGGTGCTGAAATTCAGGTTGTTGTCGAGGTATAGGCCTAGGAATTTGCCCTCATTATGTCTGGCAATTAGAGTGTTGTCGATCTTAATGTTAATTTGCGCAACTCCTGCTCTGCTACCAAACATAATATAGTAGGTTTTGTCAGTGTTAAGCATAAGTTTATTGGCTGTCATCCAAGTCGATATTTTGAGCAGCTCCTCGTTAACAATGGTGTTGAGGGTGGCAAGATTAGGGTGAGAGATGACGTAAGTCGTGTCATCAGCAAAGAGAATTGGGTTCAGGTGTTAGGATACGTTTGGAAGATCATTGATGTATATGAGGAAGAGCAGGGGACCAAGGACACTTCCCAGTGGAACTCCAGTATCAAGTGGCAGTGTTGATGATTTTGTGTCTTTAATGGTGACTTACTGTTACCTATTAGTAAGGTAAGATTTGAAATATGCAAGCGCATGGCATCTTGTACCATAATGGTCAAGTTTGTGGAGTAGGATGCCGTGGTCTACTGTGTCAAAGGCTTTTCTTAGGTCAATAAAAATTCCTAGCAGATATTCCTTATTTTTCAATGCTGTGTAAAGCAGATCTAGCATTTTTATAATTGCATCATTAGTGCTTTTATTTTTCCTGAATCCAAATTGGCAGGGGTTGAGTATGTTTTGTGCCATTATAAATGAATATAGTCTCCTGTGCACGAGTTTCTCAAAGATTTTGGATAGCAATGGTAAGTTTGATATTGGCCTATAGTTGTTTAAATCTGTAGGGTCACCGCCTTTATGTATTGGTGTAACCCTTGCTGTCTTGAGTAGTTTCGGGAAGGTGCTAGTTTCTAGTGACTTGTTAAAAAGTAATGAAATAGCATGCAAAAAGACATGGGCCGCTCGCTTGTACAATAATGGTGGGACATGAGACAGATTCCCTGAGTTATTTGTAAGTGACTTTATAATCTCGGTTACTTTCGTGGGCTCAGTTAGTACAAGATAGAAGGAATTTGGGAAATTCCCATCTAGGTAGTCCCTGGCATGGGCATTGGTATATGGGATTTTATTGGTGAGATTAGATCCTATGGTTGAGTAGAAGTCGTTTATCTTGTTAGCTGTGTCAGTGGGATGCAATGGTGTTTCATTAGGTTTAGTTACAACAATATAATTGTTTTTTCTCAGTTTGTGGGTCCCTAGAATCTGAGAGAGTGTTTTCCAGGTCTTTTTTATATCTCCTCTTGTGTCATTGAATCTGCTGGAGTAGTATAGTTGTTTGGCTTTCTTTATTACTTTGGTGAGAACTGATGAATAGTGTTTAAGAATATCTTTGCGTATTAAGCCTTGTCTATATTGCTTTTCATATTGGTGTTTCTTATCAATGAATTTCAGAATGGTGCTGGTTAGCCATGGGCAACCAAGCCATTTATTCATGATCTGTTTCATTTTTATAGGACAATGTTTGTTGTATAGTCTAAGTAACTTGTTGAGAAAAATGTCTGTCCAGTCATCAATACCATTGGCCTTGGAGAATTCTGTATGCCAGTCAACAGTCTCTAGGTCAGCTGTGAAATTCCTTATTGAGGCCTCGTCATGGAGTCTAAATGAGACTTTGTTGTATTTCAGTGGTGGTTTACTAATGTTTGTCAAGAGTAAGGTAGGGTAGTGGTCTGTAGTGCTGTTTGTGATTATCCCTGATTTAAGGGGGGCTAGTATATTGGTCCATATGTGGTCTATTATGGTTGCACTTGTCTCAGTGAGCCTGGTTGGTTTAGTTATTGTTGGTATGAGAAGTGTGTTATTCATATTGTTGATGAAATCAGTTACAGGCTGATCATCTGGTAGGCCAAGGTTGATATTGAAGTCTCCAGTTAAGAGAAGGTGGTGCTTGTTCATTTGTCTGTTTGTTATTAGTGCCTTTAATTTCTCACTGATATTTGGGATGTTTGTGTGAGGTATCCGGTAAATGGCACCGATTGTTATAGGCGTCTTAAGGTTTTTTACAGTAAAATTAGCAAAAATGTATTCCCCATATTCATCACTAGAGCAAGTGGTACTAATACAAGATAACTGGTAATAGATTGCAATACCACCCCCAACTTGGTATGGTCTGCAGTTGTGGATTGCTGTGTATCCTGGTAGTGGGTAGATATCTATTGTGTCCTGCTTAAGCCAGGTCTCAGTAAGAATAATGCAGGAGAAGGGTGTCTTTAGCAACTCAAGGAGTGCCAGGAGGTCATCACAGTGTTTGCTTAAGGACCTGATGTTGTAGTTAAGAACTGATAGACTTTTAGCATTGTTTAGGATAGTGCTGGCTTGTGATGCTGTGTAATAAAGACAGTTACTTTCGAATAGGTTTTGATTGGGTGTTAGATTATGGAGGTTCAGATCAGGGTCAACATGATCAATCACGTTATTTTTTTTTTATTATTATCACACTGGCCGATTCCCACCAAGGCAGGGTGGCCCGAAAAAGAAAACTTTCACCATCATTCATGCCATCACTGTCTTGCCAGAAGGGTGCTTTACACTATAGTTTTTAAACTGCAACATTAACACCCCTCCTTCAGAGTGCAGGCACTGTACTTCCCATCTCCAGGACTCAAGTCCGGCCTTCCGGTTTCCCTGAACCCCTTCATAAATGTTGCTTTGCTCACACTCCAACAGCACGTCAAGTATTAAAAACCATTTGTCTCCATTCAATCATATCAAACACGCTCATGCATGCTTGCTGGAAGTCCAAGCCCCTCGCACACAAAACCTCCTTTACCCCCTCCCTCCAACCTTTCCTAGGCCGACCCCTACCCCGCCTTCCTTCCACTACAGACTGATAAACTCTTGAAGTCACTCTGTTTCGCTCCATTCTCTCTACATGTCCGAACCACCTCAACAACCCTTCCTCAGCCCTCTGGACAACAGTTTTGGTAATCCTGCACCTCCTCCAAACTTCCAAACTACGAATTCTCTGCATTATATTCACACTACACATTGCCCTCAGACATGACATCTCCACTGCTTCCAGCCTTCTCCTCGCTGCAACATTCATCACCCATGCTTCACACCCATATAAGAGCGTTGGTAAAACTATACTCTCATACATTCCCCTCTTTGCTTCCAAGGACAAAGTTCTTTGTCTCCACAGACTCCTAAGTGCACCACTCACCCTTTTCCCCTCATCAATTCTATGATTCACCTCATCTTTCATAGACCCATCCGCTGACACGTCCACTCCCAAATATCTGAATACATTCACCTCCTCCATATTCTCTCCCTCCAATCTGATATCCAATCTTTCATCACCTAATCTTTTTGTTATCCTCATAACCTTACTCTTTCCTGTATTCACTTTTAATTTCTTCTTTTGCACACCCTACCAAATTCATCCACCAATCTCTGCAACTTCTCTTCAGAATCTCCAAAGAGCACGGTGTCATCAGCAAAGAGTAACTGTGACAACTCCCACTTTATGTGTGATTCTTTATCTTTTAACTCCACGTCTCTTGCCAAGACCCTCGCATTTACTTCTCTTACAACCCCATCTATAAATATATTAAACAACCACGGTGACATCACACATCCTTGTCTAAGGCCTGCTTTTACTGGGAAATAATTTCCCTCTTTCCTACATACTCTAACTTGAGCCTCACTATCCTCGTAAAAACTCTTCACTGCTTTCAGTAACCTACCTCCTACACCATACACCTGCAACATCTGCCACATTGCCCCCTATCCTCCCTGTCATACGCCTTTTACAAATCCATAAATGCCACAAAGACCTCTTTAGCCTTATCTAAATACTGTTCACTTATATGTTTCACTGTAAACACCTGGTCCACACACCCCCTACCTTTCCTAAAGCCTCCTTGTTCATCTGCTATCCTATTCTCCGTCTTACTCTTAATTCTTTCAATAATAACTCTACCATACACTTTACCAGGTATACTCAACAGACTTATCCCCCTATAATTTTTGCACTCTCTTTTGTCCCCTTTGCCTTTATACAAAGGAACTATGCATGCTCTCTGCCAATCCCTAGGTACCTTACCCTCTTCCATACATTTATTAAATAATTGCACCTTCCACTCCAAAACTATATCCCCACCTGCTTTTAACATTTCTGTCTTTATCCCATCAATCATGGCTGCCTTACCCCCTTTCATTTTACCTACTGCCTCACGAACTTCCCCCACAATCACAACTGGCTCTTCCTCACTCCTACAAGATGTTATTCCTCCTTGCCCTATACACGAAATCACAGCTTCCCTATCTTCATCAACATTTAACAATTCCTCAAAATATTCCCTCCATCTTCCCAATACCTCTAACTCTCCATTTAATAACTCTCCTCTCCTATTTTTAACTGACAAATCCATTTGTTCTCTAGGCTTCCTTAACTTGTTAATCTCACTCCAAAACTTTTTCTTATTTTCAACAAAATTTGTTGATAACATCTCACCCACTCTCTCATTTGCTCTCTTTTTACATTGCTTCACCACTCTCTTAACTTCTCTCTTTTTCTCCATATACTCTTCCCTCCTTGCATCACTTCTACTTTGTAAAAACTTCTCATACGCTAACTCATATGCTGTTCTAGGTTTAAATTGTTGTTATTTATATCCTGAGTTGTGTGTTGAGTTCTAGTACTGATATCTGTAGTTGTGGGAAGTTTGGATAAGTATATAGCTAAAGCATTTTGGTCATATAGAGTATAGTCACTAATACACATAATGAAGTTGATGTTGTCTATGTGTTGTGCTAGAATGAACTAAAGTACAACTAGGTATAAACTAATAATATAAAAATACAAATTAAAAATGGCACAAGACTCTCAATTGTAATTGCACTGTGTTATATAAGTTGTTTACAAGAACTAGAGTATAACTAGATTTAAATTGACAAGATAAAATACACAAGTTAAGGTAGCAAAAGAATAATAAAAAAAATAAAGATAAAAATGGCAATGTCTTGGTTATAATATGCTAGTGAGATGATGGACAGGATAGTATAAAAGTTGTACTTGAAAATACAAGTTTAAAAAAAAACAAAAAAAAATTTTGGTTACAAAAGGTTAAGAAAAGTAAAATAAAGTTGGGTTATAAAGTTTGAAATAGAATAGGTCAATTATAAAAAGCTTATAATAAAATTGGGTAATAAGCTTTACAAATAAAAAAGGGCAATAATAAAAGTGTAAGATGAATAGGGCAATAAAGTATAAAGTAAAACTGGGCAAGTAAAGATTGGGTAATTAACTCTAGATTAGAATAGTGCAATAATAAGATGAAAAGTTTACAATAAGGTTGGGCACTAAAGTATAGAATAAAAATGGGCAATAATAAAAGTTTACAATAAGATTGGTCAATATAGTTTGAAGTAAAATTGGGCAATAATAGAGATTTTAAAATAAAATTGGGCAATAGAGTATTTCTTAAAGTGAGGTAGACTAATTGAGGAGAAGTTATGGTTAGTTTCAAATAAAATAAGATTGAACAGTGATGTGGTAAGATGTAAAAAAGGAGATAGATTCTGTAGATATTAAACACAATTAAGATTATGAGGTAGAATGGTCATTGAATACAACAGTGACATTCAAAAGTAGTTGGTGTATTGGAAATTTAGGGGGGAACAATTTTTATGACAATATAACACTAACTGTGGACTGTGGGTATTATCTGCACTTTACTCTGATTCTGTTAGTCCAGGCTCACTTAGGAATGTTTTAAGGTCATGTTCTGTAGAGATGAAGTATCTCTTCCCAGTGGGCTGTTTCCTAACTGCAATTTTTCCATCCCTCACAAAGCACTGGTGGATTTTTGGGGCATAGTGTAATTTTCTTAGCTGATAAAGGAGGTTTAGTCTTGTTTTGGTAAGGCACTCATTGACGTAAACATCAGTTTTCATAGAAATAGGTGTTTTTAGTAGGTTGTTTCTTTGTAGGCTAGTTTGGAATTTTAACAGCACTGTTTTTTTACCCGCTTGGTAGCCCATCAGTTTGCAATCTTTTAGGTCATCACTATGTATGTTAAGGCAAAGGTGACTTGTGTGGGTCGCATCCTGCTTGTTAGTGGACTGCTGTTGGTCATTTTCTCTTTCAGAAGAATGGTGTGGGTTGCATCATGGGTGGTAGTCAACTGGTGTGGGTTGCATCCTGAGTGTTAGTGGACTACTGTGTGTCACATCCTGGGTGTTAGTCAAGTGATGTGGGTTACATCCTGGGTATTAGTGAACTTGTGTGGGTTGCATCCTGGGAGTTAGTGGACTGTTGTGCGTTGCATCCTGGGTGTTAGTTGACTGCTGTGGGTCACATCGTGGTTGTTAGTGGATTTGTGTGGGTTGCATCCTGGGCATTAGTCTACTGGTGTGGGTTACATCCAGGGTGTTAGTGGTCTGCTGTGGGTCACATCCTGCGTGTTAGTGGACTGCTGTTTGTTGCATCCTGTCTGTTAGTGGACTGGTGTTGGTCACATCCAGGGTGTTATTGGACTTCTGTGGGTTGCACCCTGGTTGTTAGTTGACTGGTGTGGGTTACATCCTGGGTGTTAGTGGACAGCTGTTAGTCGCATCCTGGGTGTTAGTGAACTGGTGTGGGTCACATCTTGTGTGTTAGTGGGCTAGTGCGGGTTGCATCCTGAGTGTTAGTGGACTGGTATGGGTTGCACACTGGGTGTTGGTGGGCTGATGAGGGTTGCATCCTGTGTATTAGTGGACTGCTGTGGGTTGCATCCTGGGTGGTAGTCGACTGGTGTGGGTCGCATCCTGGGTGTTGACTAGTGTGGATCGCATCATGGGTGTTAATGGACTGCTGTGGGATGCATCCTGGCTATTAGTGGTGTTGTGGGTCACATCCTGTCTGTTAGCGGACTGGTGTATGTCTCATCCTGGGTGTTACTGGACTGGTGTGGGTTGCATCCTGGGTGTTACTGGACTTGTGTAGGTCACATACTGGGCATTAGCAGACTGGTATGTGTCGCATCCAGTGTGTTAGTTGACTGGTGTGGGTCGCATCTTGGGTTTTAATGGATTGGTGTGGTCGCATTCTGGGTGTTTATAGATTGGTGTGGGTAGCATCCTGGGTGTTAGTTGACTGCTGTTGGTCACATCCTGGGTGTTAGTGGACTGTTGTGGCTTGCATCACCTGACTGTGGGTCAGGTAGGTGGTGATGACTGCCGATATGACGTTTTCCAGGGCATAGTTCCAGCTGCTCGGACAACTTATTTTCTAAATAGGGAAATCAGATGAAAGAAAAATGATCCTAAATGGATGAACAATAGATTAAAACGTCTCAATGGTCAAAAGAGAGGCACATACAGGCAAATCAAAAGAGGACATGGACAATTAAGAAATCAAAGATTCAGTGAAAAAAAGAAATAAAAAAGGGAATAATTAAAGCAAAAAGAGATTATGAGGTTAGAGTTGCAAGAGAATCAAAGATTAACCCAAAAGAATTCTTTCAGGTGTACAGAAGCAAGATAAGAGACAAGGTAGGCCCACTCAAAAGTTATTCGGGTCAGCAAATGGACAGTGATAAGGAAATTTGTAGAATTTTTAACACATACTTCCTCTCAGTTTGTACAGAGGAAGATACTAGCAGTATTCTAGAAATAATAAATAATGTAGAACAGGATGATAATAACCTATGCATGATTAATGTCACAAGTGACATGGTCCATAGGCAAACAGATAAATTAAAACCTAACAAATGCCCAGGCCCTGTTAAACTGTACACAAGGGTTTTAAAGGAATGTAAAGAGGAGCTTGGCGAACATTTGGTCAATCTTTTCAACATATCACTACAAACTGGCATGGCGCCAAGTAAGTGGAAAATGATAAATATGATACCTATTTTCGAAGCAAGTGATAGGTCCTTAGGTTCGAACTGTAGACCAATACGCCTAACCTCCATAGTGGGAAAATTTATGGAATCAATAATTGCCGAGGCAGTTCATAGCCATCTTGAAAAGCATAAATTAATCAAAAAATCTCATCATGATTTTATAAAGGGGCATTCCTGCCTTACGAATTTATTAACTATTTTCACCAAGGTATCTGAGGCAACTAAAATGCCGGGAGCAATGGGCTAGTAACCCCTTCTCCTGTAAACATTTACTTAAAAAGAGAAGAAAAAAAAACTTTATAAAACTGGGATGCTAGAATGTGCGTGGATGTAGTGCGGATGACAAGAAACAGATGACTGCTGATGTTTTGAATGAAAAGAAGTTGGATGTCCTGGCCCTAAGTGAAACAAAGCTGAAGGGGGTAGGGGAGTTTCGGTGGGGGGAAATAAATGGGATTAAATCTGGAGTATCTGAGAGATTTAGAGCTAAGGAAGGGGTAGCAATAATGTTGAAGCATCAGTTATGATGTAGGGTGAAATGACAGTAGTTTGTTGGATTATGTATTGGTAGATAAAAGACTATTGAGTAGACTTCAGGATGTACATGTTTATAGAGGGGCCACAGATATATCAGATCACTTTTTAGTTGTAACTGCACTGAGAGTAAAAGGTAGATGGGATACAAGGAGAATAGAAGCATCAGGGAAGAGAGAAGTGAAGGTTTATAAACTAAAAGAGGAGGTAGTTAGGGTAAGATATAAACAGCTATTGGAGGATAGATGAGCTAATGAGAGCAGAGGCAATGGAGTCGAAGAGGTATGGGGTAGATTTAAAAATGTAGTGTTAGAGTGTTCAGCAGAAGTTTGTGGTTCCAGGAAAGTGGGTGCGGGAGCGAATAGGAGCAATTGGTGGAATGATGATATAAGGGAGAAAAAGTTAGCATATGAGAAGTTTTTACATAGTAGAAGTGACGCAAGGAGGGAAGAGTATATGGAGAAAAAGAGAGAGATTAAGAGAGTGGTGAAGCAATGTAAAAAGAGAGCAAATGAGAGAGTGGGTGAGATGTTATCAACAAAGTTTGTTGAAAATAAGAAAAAGTTTTGGAGTGAGATTAACAAGCTAAGGAAGCCTAGAGAACAAATGGATTTGTCAGTTAAAAATAGGAGAGAAGAGTTATTAAATGGAGAGTTAGAGGTATTGGGAAGATGGAGGGAATATTTTGAGGAATTGTTAAATGTTGATGAAGATAGGGAAGCTGTGATTTCGTGTATAGGGCAAGGAGGAATAACATCTTGTAGGAGTGAGGAAGAGCCAGTTGTGAGTGTGGGGGAAGTTCATGAGGCAGTAGGTAAAATGAAAGGGGGTAAGGCAGCTGGGATTGATGGGATAAAGACAGAAATGTTAAAAGCAGGTGGGGATATAATTTTGGAGTGGTTGGTGCTATTATTTAGTAAATGTATGGAAGAGGGTAAAGTACCTTGAGATTGGCAGAGAGCATGCATAGTTCCTTTGTATAAAGGCAAAGGGGACAAAAGAGAGTGCAAAAATTATAGGGGGATAAGTCTGTTGAAAAGAAAAGAGAATATGAATGTGTAAATTCAAGAATTATGTGGATTAAAGTAAAGGTTGGATGCGAGAAGTGGGTCATAATAAGCGTGTATGCACCTGGAGAAGAGAGGAATGCAGAGGAGAGAGAGAGATTTTGGGAGATGTTAAGTGAATGTATAGGAGCCTTTGAACCAAGTGAGAGAGTAATTGTGGTAGGGGACTTGAATGCTAAAGTAGGAGAAACTTTTAGAGAGGGTGTGGTAGGTAAGTTTGGGGTGCCAGGTGTAAATGATAATGGGAGCCCTTTGATTGAACTTTGTATAGAAAGGGGTTTAGTTATAGGTAATACATATTTTAAGAAAAAGAGGATAAATAAGTATACACGATATGATGTAGGGCGAAATGACAATAGTTTGTTGGATTATGTATTGGTAGATAAAAGACTGTTGAGTAGACTTCAGGATGTACATGTTTATAGAGGGGCCACAGATATATCAGATCACTTTCTAGTTGTAGCTACACTGAGAGTAAAAGGTAGATGGGATACAAGGAGAATAGAAGCATCAGGGAAGAGAGAGGTGAAGGTTTATAAACTAAAAGAGGAGGCAGTTAGGGTAAGATATAAACAGCTATTGGAGGATAGATGGGCTAATGAGAGAATAGGCAATGGGGTCGAAGAGGTATGGGGTAGGTTTAAAAATGTAGTGTTAGAGTGTTCAGCAGAAGTTTGTGGTTACAGGAAAGTGGGTGCAGGAGGGAAGAGGAGCGATTGGTGGAATGATGATGTAAAGAGAGTAGTAAGGGAGAAAAAGTTAGCATATGAGAAGTTTTTACAAAGTAGAACTGATGCAAGGAGGGAAGAGTATATGGAGAAAAAGAGAGAAGTTAAGAGAGTGGTGAAGCAATGTAAAAAGAGAGCAAATGAGAGAGTGGGTGAGATGTTATCAACAAATTTTGTTGAAAATAAGAAAAAGTTTTGGAGTGAGATTAACAAGTTAAGAAAGCCTAGAGAACAAATGGATTTGTCAGTTAAAAATAGGAGAGGAGAGTTATTAAATGGAGAGTTAGAGGTATTGGGAAGATGGAAGGAATATTTTGAGGAATTGTTAAATGTTGATGAAGATAGGGAAGCTGTGATTTCGTGTATAGGGCAAGGAGGAATAACATCTTGTAGGAGTGAGGAAGAGCCAGTTGTGAGTGTGGGGGAAGTTCGTGAGGCAGTAGGTAAAATGAAAGGGGGTAAGGCAGCCGGGATTGATGGGATAAAGATAGAAATGTTAAAAGCAGGTGGGGATATAGTTTTGGAGTGGTTGGTGCAATTATTTAATAAATGTATGGAAGAGGGTAAGGTACCTAGGGATTGGCAGAGAGCATGCATAGTTCCTTTGTATAAAGGCAAAGGGGATAAAAGAGAGTGCAAAAATTATAGGGGGATAAGTCTGTTGAGTGTACCTGGTAAAGTGTATGGTAGAGTTATAATTGAAAGAATTAAGAGTAAGACGGAGAATAGGATAGCAGATGAACAAGGAGGCTTTAGGAAAGGTAGGGGGTGTGTGGACCAGGTGTTTACAGTGAAACATATAAGTGAACAGTATTTAGATAAGGCTAAAGAGGTCTTTGTGGCATTTATGGATTTGGAAAAGGCGTATGACAGGGTGGATAGGGGGGCAATGTGGCAGATGTTGCAAGTGTATGGTGTAGGAGGTAGGTTACTGAAAGCAGTGAAGAGTTTTTACGAGGATAGTGAGGCTCAAGTTAGAGTATGTAGGAAAGAGGGAAATTTTTTCCCAGTAAAAGTAGGCCTTAGACAAGGATGTGTGATGTCACCGTGGTTGTTTAATATATTTATAGATGGGGTTGTAAGAGAAGTAAATGCGAGGGTCTTGGCAAGAGGCGTGGAGTTAAAAGATAAAGAATCACACACAAAGTGGGAGTTGTCACAGCTGCTCTTTGCTGATGACACTGTGCTCTTGGGAGATTCTGAAGAGAAGTTGCAGAGATTGGTGGATGAATTTGGTAGGGTGTGCAAAAGAAGAAAATTAAAGGTGAATACAGGAAAGAGTAAGGTTATGAGGATAACAAAAAGATTAGGTGATGAAAGATTGAATATCAGATTGGAGGGAGAGAGTATGGAGGAGGTGAACGTATTCAGATATTTGGGAGTGGACGTGTCAGCGGATGGGTCTATGAAAGATGAGGTGAATCATAGAATTGATGAGGGAAAAAGAGTGAGTGGTGCACTTAGGAGTCTGTGGAGACAAAGAACTTTGTCCTTGGAGGCAAAGAGGGGAATGTATGAGAGTATAGTTTTACCAACGCTCTTATATGGGTGTGAAGCGTGGGTGATGAATGTTGCAGCGAGGAGAAGGCTGGAGGCAGTGGAGATGTCATGTCTGAGGGCAATGTGTGGTGTGAATATAATGCAGAGAATTCGTAGTTTGGAAGTTAGGAGGAGGTGCGGGATTACCAAAACTGTTGTCCAGAGGGCTGAGGAAGGGTTGTTGAGGTGGTTCGGACATGTAGAGAGAATGGAGCGAAACAGAATGACTTCAAGAGTGTATCAGTCTGTAGTGGAAGGAAGGCGGGGTAGGGGTCGGCCTAGGAAGGGTTGGAGGGAGGGGGTAAAGGAGGTTTTGTGTGCGAGGGGCTTGGACTTCCAGCAGGCATGCGTGAGCGTGTTTGATAGGAGTGAATGGAGACAAATGGTTTTTAATACTTGACGTGCTGTTGGAGTGTGAGCAAAGTAACATTTATGAAGGGATTCAGGGAAACCGGCAGGCCGGACTTGAGTCCTGGAGATGGGAAGTACAGTGCCTGCACTCTGAAGGAGGGGTGTTAATGTTGCAGTTTAAAAACTGTAGTGTAAAGCACCCTTCTGGCAAGACAGTGATGGAGTGAATGATGGTGAAAGTTTTTCTTTTTCGGGCCACCCTGCCTTGGTGGGAATCGGCCGGTGTGATAATAAAAAAAAATAAGTCTGTTGAGTATACCTGGCAAAGTGTATGGTAGAGTTATTATTGAAAGAATTAAGAGTAAGACGGAGAATAGGATAGCAGATGAACAAGGAGGCTTTAGGAAAGGTAGGGGGCATGTGGACCAGGTGTTTACAGTGAAACATATAAGTGAACAGTATTTAGATAAGGCTAAAGAGGTCTTTGTGGCATTTATGGATTTGGAAAAGGCATATGACAGGGTGGATAGGGGGGCAATGTGGCAGATGTTGCAGGTGTATGGTGTAGGAGGTAGGTTACTGAAAGCAGTGAAGAGTTTTTACGAGGATAGTGAGGCTCAAGTTAGAGTACATAGGAAAGAGGGAAATTATTTCCCAGTAAAAGTAGGCCTTAGACAAGGATGTGTGATGTCACCGTGGTTGTTTAATATATTTATAGATGGGGTTGTAAGAGAAGTAAATGCGAGGGTCTTGGCAAGAGGCGTGAAGTTAAAAGATAAAGAATCACACATAAATTGGGAGTTGTCACAGTTGCTCTTTGCTGATGACACTGTGCTCTTGGGAGATTCTGAAGAGAAGTTGCAGAGATTGGTGGATGAATTTGGTAGTGTGTGCAAAAGAAGAAAATTGAAAGTGAATACAGGAAAGAGTAAGGTTATGAGGATAACAAAAAGATTAGGTGATGAAAGATTGGATATCAGATTGGAGGGAGAGAGTATGGAGGAGGTGAATGTATTCAGATATTTGGGAGTGGACGTGTCAGCGGATGGGTCTATGAAAGATGAGGTGAATCATAGAATTGATGAGGGGAAAAGGGTGAGTGGTGCACTTAGGAGTCTGTGGAGACAAAGAACTTTGTCCTTGGAGGCGAAGAGGGGAATGTATGAGAGTATAGTTTTACCAATGCTCTCATATGGGTGTGAAGCATGGGTGATGAATGTTGCAGCGAGGAGAAGGCTGGAGGCAGTGGAGATGTCATGTCTGAGAGCAATGTGTGGTGTGAATATAATGCAAAGAATTCATAGTTTGGAAGTTAGGAGGAGGTGCGGGATTACCAAAACTGTTGTCCAGAGGGCTGAGGAAGGGTTGTTGAGGTGGTTTGGACATGTGGAGAGAATGGAGCGATACAGAATAACTTCAAGAGTGTATCAGTCTGTAGTGGAAGGAAGGCGGGGTAGGGGTCAGCCTAGGAAAGGTTGGAGGGAGGGGGTAAAGGAGGTTTTGTGTGCGAGGGGCTTGGACTTCCAGCAGGCATGCGTGAGCGTGTTTGATAGGAGTGAATGGAGACAAATGGTTTTTAATACTTGACGTGCTGTTGGAGTGTGAGCAAAGTAACATTTATGAAGGAGTTCAGGGAAACCGTCAGGCCGGACTTGAGTCCTGGAGAGGGGAAGTACAGTGCCTGCACTCTGAAGGAGGGGTGTTAATGTTGCAGTTTAAAAACTGTAGTATGAAGCACCCTTCTGGCAAGACAGTGATGGAGTGAATGATGGTGAAAGTTTTTCTTTTTCGGGCCACCCTGCCTTGGTGGGAATCGGCCAGTGTGTTAATAAAATAAAATAAAAATAAACTTAGGAGGTAGCTCGTGGTAATAAATATGATACTGTGTATATGGACTTCAGTAAGACTTTTGACAGGGTGCCACATCAGAGACTATTGAGCAAAATTAAGGCACATATAATAGGAGGAGAAATTTTTTCTTTGGTAGAGGTATGGTTAAGAAATAGGCAGCAGGGAGTTTGCATAAATTTGGAGAAGTCATTGTTTACCTGGAGTTTACCTGGAGAGAGTTCCGGGGGTCAACACCCCCGCGGCCCGGTCTGTGACCAGGCCTCCTGGTGGATCAGAGCCTGATCAACCAGGCTGTTGCTGCTGGCTGCACGCAAACCAATGTACGAGCCACAGCCCGGCTGATCAGGAACTGACTTTAGGTGCTTGTCCAGTGCCAGCTTGAAGACTGCCAGGGGTCTGTTGGTAATCCCCCTTATGTGTGCTGGGAGGCAGTTGAACAGTCTCGGGCCCCTGACACTTATTGTATGGTCTCTTAACGTGCTAGTGACACCCCTGCTTTTCATTGGGGGGATGGTGCATCGTCTGCCAAGTCTTTTGCTTTCGTAGTGAGTGATTTTCGTTTGCAAGTTCGGTACTAGTCCCTCTAGGATTTTCCAGGTGTATATAATCATGTATCTCTCCCTCCTGCGTTCCAGGGAATACAGGTTTAGGAACCTCAAGCGCTCCCAGTAATTGAGGTGTTTAATCTCCGTCATGCACGCCGTGAAAGTTCTCTGTACATTTTCTAGGTCGGCAATTTCACCTGCCTTGAAAGGTGCTGTTAGTGTGCAGCAATATTCCAGCCTAGATAGAACAAGTGACCTGAAGAGTGTCATCATGGTCTTGGCTTCCCTAGTTTTGAAGGTTCTCATTATCCATCCTGTCATTTTTCTAGCAGATGCGATTGATATAATGTTATGGTCTTTGAAGGTGAGATGTGTCATGAGCAGTGTTCGATAGGCATCAGTGTTGGGCCCCCTGTTGTTCACAATCTACATAAACGACATAGATGAGTGCATAAAGAACGACATAAGCAAGTTTGCCAATGACACCAAAATACGCTGTCGAATTCATTCTGACGAGGGCATTAGAGCACTCCAGGAAGATTTGAATAGACTGATGCAGTGGTCAGAGAAGTGGCAGTTGCAGTTTAATATAGACAAATGCAATGTTCTAAACATTGGACAGAGAAATAACCATTCACTTATAAACATAAATAATGTAGATATTAATACAACTGACTGCAAAAAGGATTTGGGATTTCTGGTTAGCAGTAATCTGAAACCAAGACAACAGTGCATAAGTGTTTGCAATAAAGCTAACAGAATCCTTGGCTTCACATTAAGATATATAAATAATAGAAGTTCTCAGGTTATTCTTCAACTCTATATATCCTTGGTTAGGCCTCATTTAGATTGTGGTGCACAATTTTGGTCACTGTATTACAGAATGGATTTAAATGTTCTGGAAAACATACAAAAGACGATGACAAAGTTGTTCCTATGTATCAGAAATCTTCCCTACGAGGATAGACTGAGGGCCCTGAATCTGCACTCTCTAGAAAGGCATAGAATTAGGGGTAATATGATTGAGGTGTATGATTGGAAGACAGGAATAAATAAAGGGGAAGCAATTAGTGTGCTGAAAATATCTAGCCTAGACAGGACTTGCAGCAATGGCTTTAACCCTTTCAGGGTCGACAGGCCTTCTCAGAGACGTGTTCTCAGAGTCTGCCAAATTTAAAAAAAAAATTATTTTTTCTTATGAAAAGATAGAGAATCTTTTTCCGATCATGACACCAAAAGTATGAAATTTGATGGAAAACTTACGGAATTATGCTCTCGTGAAGTTAGAGGTTTTGACGATGTTTACACATCGGCGATTTTGCCCACTTTGAGCCCTATTTTCGGCCAATTGCAGTGTACTTGTTGACAAAAATCATAACTATTTTGCTAGAACTCCATTTTTTCTATCAAATGAGAACAAGAAACCACCCATTTACTGATTTCAACTATCCAATACAGTGGTCAGAATTTAGCAATTTTGCCAATTTCACACAAATTTCAAAAGATGCCAATTTCCGAATAGGGTCCAGAATAAACAACAACAACATTCCTGGCACTAAAATAACATTTCCTCTGTTCATTATTCATGTCCCCATGCCCCTCTTACATTCTTTTGCTTTCCACTTTGAATTTTTATTCTCACAAAAAAATAGAAGATTTACTGTTATACAGACTACTGCATTAGTGTAGAAATGGTATAAATAATATCAGCGCACTTTTGAAAGAATATTAGACTCGCCAGTTAATGTGTATTAGACGCATAGCATAATTTGTTTATTTTGAAATTTGGTAAAAATCAAAATTTCCAGCCAAGACAGTACTCGCAGCAATGGTTTCAAGTTGGAAAAATTCAGATTCACGAAGGATATAGGAAAGCACTGGTTTGGTAATAGAGTTGTGGATGAGTGGAACAAACTCCCGAGTACCGTCATGCATGCTAACATGTTGTGTAGTTTTAAAAATAGGTTAGTTAGATACATGAGTGGGTGTGGGTGGGTGTGAGTTGGAGCTGATTAGCTTGTGCTGCTGGGTCTGGTGCTGTGTTCCTTCCTTAATAGAATGTCACTTGTCCTGACTAGGTTGGGGCATTGACTTAAGCTGGTAGGAGACTTGGATCTGCCTCGCATGGGCCAGTAGGCCTGCTGCAGTGTTCCCTCTTTATTATGTTCTTATTTAAGTTGACTGGTGTGGATTGCATCCTGGGTGTTAGTTGTCTGGTGTTGGTCACTTTCTGGTTGTTAGTGGTCTGCTGTGGGTCGCATCCTGGGTGTTAGTTGACTTCTGTGGGGCATATCTTGGGTGTTAGTTGACTGGTGTGGGTTGCATCTTGGGTGTTAGTGAACAAGTGTGGGTTGCATCCTGGGTATTAGAGGACTGGTCAGTGTTGCATCCTGGGTGTTAGTTGACTGGTGTGGGTTGCATCTTGGGTGTTAGTGGACTTGTCTGGGTCACATCCTGGGTATTAGCGGACTGGTGTGTGTTGCATCCTCGGTGTTAGTTGATTGGTGTGGCTCGTATCCTGGGTGTTAGTTGACTGGTATGGGTCACATCCTGGGTGTTGGTTGACTGGTGTGGGTTACATCTTTGGTGTTAGTCGACTGGTCTGGGTCACATCCTGCGTGTTAGTGGACTGGTGTAGATTGCATCCTTGGTGTTAGTCGACTGGCGTGGGTCACATCCTGGGTTGTTTGTTGACTGGTGTGGGTCACATGCTGGGTGTTAGTGGACTGGTGTGGGTCGCATCCTGGATTTTAGTAAACTGGTGTGAGTCGCATCCTGGGACAAAACTGACCTAATTTGCAGGAAATGCTCAGCATAACAAGTGGCTTTATATATAGTAGTATGTTATTGATGTCAGCTATGGTCTGTATACCTTGTACATATACTTGTATACCTTGTACATATACTTGTATACCTTGTACATGTACTTGTATACCTTGTACATGTACTTGTATACCTTGTACATGCACTTGTATACCTTGTACATGTACTTGTATACCTTGTACATGTACTTGTATACCTTGTACATGCACTTGTATACCTTGTACATGTACTTGTATACCTTGTACATGTACTTGTATACCTTGTACATGTACTTGTATGCCTTGTACATGTACTTGTATACCTTGTACATGTACTTGTATACCTTGTACATGTACTTGTATACCTTGTACATGTACTTGTATACCTTGTACATGTACTTGTGTACCTTTTACATGCACTTGTATACCTTGTACATGTACTTGTATACCTTGTACTTGTACACCTTGTACATGTACTTGTATACCTTGTACATGTACTTGTATACCTTGTACATGTACTTGTATACCTTGTACATGTACTTGTATACCTTGTACATGTACTTGTATACCTTGTACATGTACTTGTATACCTTGTACATGTACTTGTATACCTTGTACATGTACTTGTATACCTTGTACATGTACTTGTATACCTTGTACTTGTACACCTTGTACATGTACTTGTATACCTTGTACATGTACTTGTATACCTTGTACATGTACTTGTATACCTTCTACATGTACTTGTATACCTTGTACATGTACTTGTATACCTTGTACATGTACTTGTATACCTTGTACATGTACTTGTATACCTTGTACATGTACTTGTATACCTTGTACATGTACTTGTATACCTTGTACATGTACTTGTATACCTTGTACATGTACTTGTGTACCTTTTACATGCACTTGTATACCTTGTACATGTACTTGTATACCTTGTACTTGTATACCTTGTACATGTACTTGTATACCTTGTACATGTACTTGTATACCTTGTACATGCACTTGTATACCTTGTACATGTACTTGTATACCTTGTACATGTACTTGTATACCTTGTACATGTACTTGTATACCTTGTACATGTACTTGTATACCTTGTACATGTACTTGTATACCTTGTACATGTACACCTTGTACATGTACTTGTATACCTTGTACTTGTACTTGTATACCTTGTACTTGTACTTGTATACCTTGTACATGTACTTGTATACCTTGTACATGTACTTGTATACCTTGTACATGTACTTGTATACCTTGTACATGTACTTGTATACCTTGTACATGTACTTGTATACCTTGTACATGTACTTGTATACCTTGTACATGTACTTGTATACCTTGTACATGTACTTGTATACCTTTTACATGTACTTGTATACCTTGTACATGTACTTGTATACCTTGTACATGTACTTGTATACCTTGTACATGTACTTGTATACCTTGTACATGTACTTGTATACCTTGTACATGTACTTGTATACCTTGTACATGTACTTGTATACCTTGTACATGTACTTGTATACCTTGTACATGTACTTGTATACCTTGTACATGTACTTGTATACCTTGTACATGTACTTGTATACCTTGTACATGTACTTGTATACCTTGTACATGTACTTGTATACCTTGTACATGTACTTGTATACCTTGTACATGTACTTGTATACCTTGTACATGTACTTGTATACCTTGTACATGTACTTGTATACCTTGTACATGTACTTGTATACCTTGTACATGTACTTGTATACCTTGTACATGTACTTGTATACCTTGTACATGTACTTGTATACCTTGTACATGTACTTGTATACCTTGTACATGTACTTGTATACCTTGTACATGTACTTGTATACCTTGTACATGTACTTGTATACCTTGTACATGTACTTGTATACCTTGTACATGTACTTGTATACCTTGTACATGTACTTGTATACCTTGTACATGTACTTGTATACCTTGTACATGTACTTGTATACCTTGTACATGTACTTGTATACCTTGTACATGTACTTGTATACCTTGTACATGTACTTGTATACCTTGTACATGTACTTGTATACCTTGTACATGTACTTGTATACCTTGTACATGTACTTGTATACCTTGTACATGTACTTGTATACCTTGTACATGTACTTGTATACCTTGTACATGTACTTGTATACCTTGTACATGTACTTGTATACCTTGTACATGTACTTGTATACCTTGTACATGTACTTGTATACCTTGTACATGTACTTGTATACCTTGTACATGTACTTGTATACCTTGTACATGTACTTGTATACCTTGTACATGTACTTGTATACCTTGTACATGTACTTGTATACCTTGTACATGTACTTGTATACCTTGTACATGTACTTGTATACCTTGTACATGTACTTGTATACCTTGTACATGTACTTGTATACCTTGTACATGTACTTGTATACCTTGTACATGTACTTGTATACCTTGTACATGTACTTGTATACCTTGTACATGTACTTGTATACCTTGTACTTGTATACCTTGTACATGTACTTGTATACCTTGTACATGTACTTGTATACCTTGTACATGTACTTGTATACCTTGTACATGTACTTGTATACCTTGTACATGTACTTGTATACCTTGTACATGTACTTGTATACCTTGTACATGTACTTGTATACCTTGTACATGTACTTGTATACCTTGTACATGTACTTGTATACCTTGTACATGTACTTGTATACCTTGTACATGTACTTGTATACCTTGTACATGTACTTGTATACCTTGTACATGTACTTGTATACCTTGTACATGTACTTGTATACCTTGTACATGTACTTGTATACCTTGTACATGTACTTGTATACCTTGTACATGTACTTGTATACCTTGTACATGTACTTGTATACCTTGTACATGTACTTGTATACCTTGTACATGTACTTGTATACCTTGTACATGTACTTGTATACCTTGTACATGTACTTGTATACCTTGTACATGTACTTGTATACCTTGTACATGTACTTGTATACCTTGTACATGTACTTGTATACCTTGTACATGTACTTGTATACCTTGTACATGTACTTGTATACCTTGTACATGTACTTGTATACCTTGTACATGTACTTGTATACCTTGTACATGTACTTGTATACCTTGTACATGTACTTGTATACCTTGTACATGTACTTGTATACCTTGTACATGTACTTGTATACCTTGTACATGTACTTGTATACCTTGTACATGTACTTGTATACCTTGTACATGTACTTGTATACCTTGTACATGTACTTGTATACCTTGTACATGTACTTGTATACCTTGTACATGTACTTGTATACCTTGTACATGTACTTGTATACCTTGTACATGTACTTGTATACCTTGTACATGTACTTGTATACCTTGTACATGTACTTGTATACCTTGTACATGTACTTGTATACCTTGTACATGTACTTGTATACCTTGTACATGTACTTGTATACCTTGTACATGTACTTGTATACCTTGTACATGTACTTGTATACCTTGTACATGTACTTGTATACCTTGTACATGTACTTGTATACCTTGTACATGTACTTGTATACCTTGTACATGTACTTGTATACCTTGTACATGTACTTGTATACCTTGTACATGTACTTGTATACCTTGTACATGTACTTGTATACCTTGTACATGTACTTGTATACCTTGTACATGTACTTGTATACCTTGTACATGTACTTGTATACCTTGTACATGTACTTGTATACCTTGTACATGTACTTGTATACCTTGTACATGTACTTGTATACCTTGTACATGTACTTGTATACCTTGTACATGTACTTGTATACCTTGTACATGTACTTGTATACCTTGTACATGTACTTGTATACCTTGTACATGTACTTGTATACCTTGTACATGTACTTGTATACCTTGTACATGTACTTGTATACCTTGTACATGTACTTGTATACCTTGTACATGTACTTGTATACCTTGTACATGTACTTGTATACCTTGTACATGTACTTGTATACCTTGTACATGTACTTGTATACCTTGTACATGTACTTGTATACCTTGTACATGTACTTGTATACCTTGTACATGTACTTGTATACCTTGTACATGTACTTGTATACCTTGTACATGTACTTGTATACCTTGTACATGTACTTGTATACCTTGTACATGTACTTGTATACCTTGTACATGTACTTGTATACCTTGTACATGTACTTGTATACCTTGTACATGTACTTGTATACCTTGTACATGTACTTGTATACCTTGTACATGTACTTGTATACCTTGTACATGTACTTGTATACCTTGTACATGTA
>NW_027196541.1:0-32500 GCF_038502225.1 Cherax quadricarinatus | reverse complement strand
AATAATAATAATGATAGGTGATAATTGATATTTTAATAAATGTATTACCTCTTATAAATAATTATGAATTATTATTTATAGAAGGTAATACTACTACTATTAATAATAATGACAATAATAATTATAATAATATAAAAATAAAGTAATATTATAATGATAATTATAGTAATAATAATAATAACAGATGTAGAGTGATGATGTTTGTTTGTGTAGGTGAGCGAGGTGTTGGAGGCGCTGGATCACTCCTCCACTCTGGTATTTCTTGACCTGGCCTGGCCTGGATCACTGCCCCAGCCTGGATCACTGCCCCAGCCTGGATCACTGCCCCAGCCTGGATCACTGCCCCAGCCTGGATCACTGCCCCAGCCTGGATCACTGGCCCAGCCTGGATCACTGACCCAGCCTGGATCACTGCCCCAGCCTGGATCACTGCCCCAGCCTGGATCACTGATCACTCCTGGACACTGCCCCAGCCTGGATCACTGTCACTGGTGGATCACTGCCCCAGCCTGGATCACTGCCCCAGCCTGGATCACTGCCCCAGCCTGGATCACTGCCCCAGCCTGGATCACTGCCCCAGCCTGGATCACTGGCTGGATCAAAGAGACTCCACATCCAGCTGAGTGGTAACACAACACTGACCAGACAGTTTGTGTTGTTGTGTACTGGACAACACTCAGGCTCCTCCTACCTCAACACTAAACTGTTGAAGGTGGGGTACAAGGGTGAACCATGGGAGACTGTGAGTGGTGGAGACTACCAGTATAATAATGGTGAGGGAGGAGCACCACTGTTGTCTCAACAGGATGATCACCAGTACCAGAAGTCACGCAGTGCTGGTGCTGTGGGGTCACCAAGGTTGCTGGGGAGTGACCAGAGTGCCCAGTTCTACATCACCACCAGGGATCGCACAGATGTTATCCTGTTTCCCCGTGTCTTTGGTAAAGTTGTGAAGGGTCTGGATGTGGTGAGAGCAGCAGTCAACCACAGTGACATTACTGAGGTGACTGTGGTGGACTGTGGTGTTGTGTTGACACTCTAGTTCACTGTACCATCACTACTGTGTCACCATCACTACTGTGGTGTTGTGTTGACACTCTAGTTCACTGTACCATCACTACTGTGTCACCATCACTACTGTGGTGTTGTGTTGACACTCTAGTTCACTGTACCATCACTACTGTGGTGTTGTGTTGACACTCTAGTTCACTGTACCATCACTACTGTGTCACCATCACTACTGTGGTGTTGTGTTGACACTCTAGTTCACTGTACCATCACTACTGTGTCTCCATCACTACTGTGTCACCATCACTACTGTGGTGTTGTGTTGACACTCTAGTTCACTGTACCATCACTACTGTGTCACCATCACTACTGTGGTGTTGTGTTGACACTCTAGTTCACTGTACCATCACTACTGTGTCACCATCACTACTGTGGTGTTGTGTTGACACTCTAGTTCACTGTACCATCACTACTGTGTCACCATCACTACTGTGGTGTTGTGTTGACACTCTAGTTCACTGTACCATCACTACTGTGTCACCATCACTACTGTGGTGTTGTGTTGACACTCTAGTTCACTGTACCATCACTACTGTGTCACCATCACTACTGTGGTGTTGTGTTGACACTCTAGTTCACTGTACCATCACTACTGTGTCACCATCACTACTGTGGTGTTGTGTTGACACTCTAGTTCACTGTACCATCACTACTGTGGTGTTGTGTTGACACTCTAGTTCACTGTACCATCACTACTGTGTCACCATCACTACTGTGGTGTTGTGTTGACACTCTAGTTCACTGTACCATCACTACTGTGTCACCATCACTACTGTGGTGTTGTGTTGACACTCTAGTTCACTGTACCATCACTACTGTGTCACCATCACTACTGTGGTGTTGTGTTGACACTCTAGTTCACTGTACCATCACTACTGTGTCACCATCACTACTGTGGTGTTGTGTTGACACTCTAGTTCACTGTACCATCACTACTGTGTCACCATCACTACTGTGGTGTTGTGTTGACACTCTAGTTCACTGTACCATCACTACTGTGTCACCATCACTACTGTGGTGTTGTGTTGACACTCTAGTTCACTGTACCATCACTACTGTGTCACCATCACTACTGTGGTGTTGTGTTGACACTCTAGTTCACTGTACCATCACTACTGTGTCACCATCACTACTGTGGTGTTGTGTTGACACTCTAGTTCACTGTACCATCACTACTGTGGTGTTGTGTTGACACTCTAGTTCACTGTACCATCACTACTGTGTCACCATCACTACTGTGGTGTTGTGTTGACACTCTAGTTCACTGTACCATCACTACTGTGTCACCATCACTACTGTGGTGTTGTGTTGACACTCTAGTTCACTGTACCATCACTACTGTGGTGGTGTTGTGTTGACACTCTAGTTCACTGTACCATCACTACTGTGTCACCATCACTACTGTGGTGTTGTGTTGACACTCTAGTTCACTGTACCATCACTACTGTGTCACCATCACTACTGTGGTGTTGTGTTGACACTCTAGTTCACTGTACCATCACTACTGTGTCACCATCACTACTGTGGTGTTGTGTTGACACTCTAGTTCACTGTACCATCACTACTGTGGTGTTGTGTTGACACTCTAGTTCACTGTACCATCACTACTGTGTCACTATCACTACTGTGGTGTTGTGTTGACACTCTAGTTCACTGTACCATCACTACTGTGTCACCACCACTACTGTGGTGTTGTGTTGACACTCTAGTTCACTGTACCATCACTACTGTGGTGTTGTGTTGACACTCTAGTTCACTGTACCATCACTACTGTGTCACCATCACTACTGTGGTGTTGTGTTGACACTCTAGTTCACTGTACCATCACTACTGTGTCACCATCACTACTGTGGTGTTGTGTTGACACTCTAGTTCACTGTACCATCACTACTGTGGTGTGTGTGTTGTGTTGACACTCTAGTTCACTGTACCATCACTACTGTGTCACCATCACTACTGTGGTGTTGTGTTGACACTCTAGTTCACTGTACCATCACTACTGTGTCACCATCACTACTGTGGTGTTGTGTTGACACTCTAGTTCACTGTACCATCACTACTGTGTCACCATCACTACTGTGGTGTTGTGTTGACACTCTAGTTCACTGTACCATCACTACTGTGTCACCATCACTACTGTGTCACCATCACTACTGTGGTGTTGTGTTGACACTCTAGTTCACTGTACCATCACTACTGTGTCACCATCACTACTGTGGTGTTGTGTTGACACTCTAGTTCACTGTACCATCACTACTGTGGTGTTGTGTTGACACTCTAGTTCACTGTACCATCACTACTGTGTCACCATCACTACTGTGGTGTTGTGTTGACACTCTAGTTCACTGTACCATCACTACTGTGTCACCATCACTACTGTGGTGTTGTGTTGACACTCTAGTTCACTGTACCATCACTACTGTGGTGTTGTGTTGACACTCTAGTTCACTGTACCATCACTACTGTGTCACCATCACTACTGTGGTGTTGTGTTGACACTCTAGTTCACTGTACCATCACTACTGTGTCACCATCACTACTGTGGTGTTGTGTTGACACTCTAGTTCACTGTACCATCACTACTGTGTCACTACAGTGTCACCATCACTGCTGTGGTGGTGTGTTGACACTCTAGTTCACTGTACCATCACTACTGTGTCACCATCACTACTGTGGTGTTGTGTTGACACTCTAGTTCACTGTACCATCACTACTGTGTCACCATCACTACTGTGGTGTTGTGTTGACACTCTAGTTCACTGTACCATCACTACTGTGTCACCATCACTACTGTGGTGTTGTGTTGACACTCTAGTTCACTGTACCATCACTACTGTGACACCGTCACTACTGTGGTGTTGTGTTGACACTCTAGTTCACTGTACCATCACTACTGTGTCACTGTCACATTGTAATAATAATTTTAAAAGGCTTGTTGTACTTGGTCATGAAAGAAACCTGCAAGTGTCCCATTGCTCAGTTGGTAGCGCACTCACCTCACACACCGAGGTCAGTGGTTCGATCCCCTGTACGGGGAAAACAGGGCATATTTCCTTAAGATATCTGCTATTACTGTTCATCTAGCAGCAAGTAGGTACCTGGGTGTTTGCTGACTGGTGTGAGTCGCATCCTGTGGACAAAATTAATCTAAGGTTCTTGAAATGCTCTGCATAACCAGTGTCTTTCTGTACAGTGTCACTGATGTCAGCTATGGTCTGTATAATTTGTATCTTGTATTTATAGAAATTATTATTATTAATGTAAAGTACTTTGCAAAATCTAAGAATTTTGGAGGTGACACGAGGCCGGACACAATAACAGCCACTGCCAATATACTCGACGTTTTTAGGGGAATTATTCTAGCAGAATAATGCCCACAAGTGAGTTCCTAAACACAACTAGTGAGTATAAAAATCTTAAAAAGTACATGTATTGACATGAAGATGTATTCTTGAGAAATAACAGAGTAGAAATAATGGGTTAGGAAAATCAGTCAAGTTATTGCCAGCTGTGTTATTATTATATATGTACCTTGTACCTTGGACCATTATAATGAGTTATCACTTATATATTGTGATACTAGGATTAACTATAGGATTAGTAATGTAAGATGTATTTAGACATGTTTATATTACATCATTTTGTCTAGCTTATGCCAGCCTATTCATAACTTATCTTAATCTAACTATTTTTAAATATAATTTTACTGCCTTATTAGATTTCTTTATACCTTGTTAGATTTCTTTATACCTTGTTAGAATGTGCAGTAAAACTGTTTTTCTGTCAATTTATCTTCCAACCTTTAGATTAATTTGTCTATTTTCTAGCCTACACTTTATCTAACATATCTTTTAAGTTATTATTGA
This sequence comes from Cherax quadricarinatus, assembly GCF_038502225.1. Taxonomy (NCBI): domain Eukaryota; kingdom Metazoa; phylum Arthropoda; class Malacostraca; order Decapoda; family Parastacidae; genus Cherax; species Cherax quadricarinatus. Next base: position 27,566 of record NW_027196541.1, on the reverse strand, counting down.
TTTCCTTAATGTCTTTGACTTATGCTTGTCATGTTTTTATTGCACATACAGTGGACCCTCGGTTATCGGCCATAATCCTTTCCAGAAGGTCGGTATAAAACTGAAATGGCCCAAAACTGAAATAATATTTCCCATAAGAATTAATGTAAATAAAATTAATCTGTTCCAGACACCCAAAAAAAATAGAAAAAAATGCACTTTTTGAAGATTAATTATAGTTTTACATACTCAAAAAATGAGAACTAAATAAAATAAATAAATATACATTTTAATCTCTATTACATACCTTTATTGAAGACTCTTGTTGGCTTATGGAAGACAGGGAGGAGGAGAGAGGGGAGGATTTATTGTTTGGGAGGGAAATCCCCTTCCAAAAAGACTTCAGGCATAAAGTCCTTATCTAGGGTTACTTCCCTTCTTTGTCTTTTAATGGCCTGAGAGTCACTGGACCCCTGTCACACAAAAAAAAAATCTGTCCAGAGAGGTCTGTTGCTGGTGTCTTTTTAAGATTTCCCTGAAGTGGGACAAGGTTTTGTCACTGAACATGTTGCAGTTATGGCTTGTTTCAGCTTGGTCAGGGTGATACTTTTCAACAAAACTCTGCAACTCTTTCCACTTTGCACACATGTCCTTAATCACTGAAGAAGCCACCTTCTTCCCTCTCTTTTCCTCCTCCTCTGAAGCAAGTTCCTCAACTGCAGTCTGTTGCTGCTCCAGTTGAAGGTCTTGCAGCTCTTCAGTGGTTAGCTTTTCTCTGTGGTTGTCCACCAACTCTTCCACATCCTCGTCACTCACATCCAACCCCATGGACTTCCCCAAAGACACAATAGATTCCTTAACAGGCGTAGGGTCCTCAGGGTCGGCCCCAAACCTTTCAAAATCCCTCTCTTGGACACGATCTGGCCACAATTCTCTCCAGGCAGAGTTCAAAGTCCTGGAAGTCACTCCCTCGTAAGCATTATCCTCCATTGCATAAGCCTTACCTGTAAGGCTTATGCAATGGAGGATATTGAAATGATTCCTCCAGAACTCTCTTAGGGTCAAGTCAGTGTCCAAGGTCACATCAAAGCACCTTTGAAGCAATGCTTTTGTGTAGAGTTTTTTGAAGTTATAAATGGCCTGCTGGTCCATGGGCTGGAGGAAAGGAGTGGTGTTAGGAGGCAAGAACTTCACTTTTATAAAACTGAAGTCCCTAAACAATTGATCTTCCAAGTCTGGAGGATGAGAAGGAGCATTGTCCAGTACCATGAGGCACTTGAGTGGCAATTTATTTTCCAGGAGGTATTTTTTCACACTGGGACCAAACACATCATTGGCCCATTCTTTGAAAATGTGCCTTGTGACCTATGCCTTATTATTAGCTTTCCATACCACGCACAATCTGTTCTTGATGACATTGTTTTTCTTGAACACACTGGAATTTTCAGAGTGATACACCATTAAAGGCTTCACTTTGAAATCCCCACTAACATTACCACAGAACAAAAGAGTTAGCCTGTCTTTCATAGGCTTGTGATCTGGCAGTGCCTTTTCCTCCTGCATAATGTAGGTCCTCTTTGGCATTTTCTTCCAAATGAGGCTTGTTTCATCACAAGTGAACACTTGTTGGGGGAGGAATCCTTCAGCCTCTACGTACCCCTTGAATTCTTACGTGAATTTTTCAGCCGCACATTTGTCACAACTTGCAGCCTCCCCATGCCTTACCACACTGTGCATGCCACTATACTTCTTAAATCTCTCAAGCCAGTCTTTGCTGGCCCTAAATTCACTAACAGCAGCACATGTTCCAGGCATTTTCTTTAAAAGATTGACATGCAACTGGCTTGCCTTCTCACAAATCATTGACCCCGCATCACTATCTCCCGCTAATTGTTTTATGATGATCCACAAAACCAGCAACTTCCATTATTGGTGACCTTTGTTTAGTTAGCACATTTACTCCTTTCGACACATCAGCTTCCTTGATTTGTACTTTCTTTGCCAGGACAGAAGTGATTGTTGATTTGTTTTTCCCATAAGTTCTGGCAATTTCTAGCACTTGAAAACTGCTCAAAGTTTTCAACAACTTCTTTCTTAAATTCAATCATGTTTCTCACTTTCTTTACCTAAGGAACTTTACTAAGAACTTTCTTTGGGGCCATGGTAACTTATTTCGCAATTGCTAACCATGAAAAACAATTGATTACAGCCAAATGTTTTGGATGAATGAGTGGAAGCTTTCTCACTCACTCAGAGACAAAGCCAGACTGATGCATAAGCAGATGGTGGTGGCGGGTTGACATGTACCATACAGCCAATAAGCAAAATAATGGCCAATAACTGGAAGCCAAAAAACTGGCTGATAAAAGAGTTGGCTGGTAAATAGAGCAGCCGATAACAGAGGGTCCACTGTATATTTTTTTCTCATTTTTTCTAGTTTAACATGTGAGTGATGAGCTAACCTAGCTTTATAGCCATTTTCCTATGTTAGTTATAGAACTGTCTTTCTGATTCATGCTGACCTATATTTTATTATTTTAAGCATATTATTTTTGTTTTTTTTATTTTATCTAATAATTGTGTTCCCAGAATTTTACTATGTTCTAAGTTTACATTAATATGTTGATTCAGGTACACATAAATACAGTTACATAAATTATCATACATAGTGCAGGGACTTATTTCCATTGTGGTCCTTGTAATAACTTATTATTTAAACCTTCAAAATTAAAACAGGTAAGTAACTTAACTATGTGAAAAGCAGTTACAATGAAAGGAGATATATGCACTAGGAATAAGGTAAACTGAGTTAGTTACATAAACATTAAAGACAGGATTAGATCACAGCAATAGGTACATGTATGTTTATTTTGTTAACATAGAATTATATGTTCTGAGTTATTGTAACAATTCTGTAGCTAAACCAGAAACATTTTGACTCACGAAATCGTAATTGTTAGGTTTATTAGCAACAAGGTACACTGTGGAAACATTAGTGATTTACTGGAGAACTTGCTGAACTTGGTTCCTGGAGGGAACTACAGTTCTGCTGAACTTGGTTCCTGGAGGGAAACACAGTACTGCTCAACTTGGTTCCTGGAGGGAACCACAGTACTGCTCAACTTGGTTCCTGGAGGGAACCACAGTACTGCTCAACTTGGTTCCTGGAGGGAACCACAGTACTGCTCAACTTGGTTCCTGGAGGGAACCACAGTACTGCTCAACTTGGTTCCTGGAGGGAACCACAGTACTGCTCAACTTGGTTCCTGGAGGGAAACACAGTACTACCAGAGGCCAAGTTCTGCATGTGGAATACAGTGGACCCCCGCATAACGATGGCATCACATAGCGATTATTTCGCATACCGCTTACTTTAATTGCAAAAATTTTGCCTCACATACCGCTTAAAAACCCGCTTACCGATTTTCTTCCGAGACGCGCTCACATGTTCCGCCGGTGGCATTGTTTACCAGCCAGCCTCCGCGGTAACATCCAAGCATACACTCGGAATATTTCGTATTATTACAGTATTTTCGGTGCTGTTTCTGGAAAATAAGTGACCATGGGCCCCAAGAAAGCTTCTAGTGCCAACCCTGTGGTAAAAAGGGTGAGAATTAGTATGGAAATTAAGAAAGATTTTGAAGGGTTTGGGGCTAACCCTGAGAAGCCTATGCCAGTTGTGGAAACCACTGTGCCTACTTCAGAGATTAAGGAAATGTGTGCACAGTGGGTTGAACTGCAAACCTTTATAGATGAAAATCACCCTGACACAGCTGTTGCAAGCCGTGCTGGTGACTATTTCAATGACAATGTTGTGGCCCATTTTAGACAAATCGTAAAGGAACGGGAGGTACAGAGCTCTATGGACAGATTTGTTGTGCGACAGAGGTCCAGTGACTCTCAAGCTGGTCCTAGTGGCATTAAAAGAAGAAGGGAAGTAACCCCGGAAAAGGACTTGCTACCTCAAGTCGTAATGGAAGGGGATTCCCCTTCTAAACAGTAAGAAGATAATGCTCTCCCCTCCTCCCATCCCATCAATCATCACCAGATCTTCAATAAAAGTAAGTGTCATTTAATTGTGCATGCCTTTTTCAGTTTGTGTGTATTAAAATTAACATTTCATGTGGTAAAAAAAATTTTTTTTCATACTTTTGGCCGTCTTGCACGGATTAATTTTATTTCCATTATTTCTTATGGGGAAAATTCATTCGCATAACGATTATTTCGCATAACGATGAGCCCTCTTGCACGGATTAAAATCGTTAACCGGGGGTCCACTGTACACTGGTAGAAAATATATACGTATAACAAAATTCTGGTCTGAGGAAGGAACTTAGGTGTCACCTGGATGAGGAAAGTACAAACAATATGTTGAGAGACTATATAAGGGCAGTTGTTGTTATAGCAGAGTGTATACTTATGTGAGTGATCTTTTACAGGTATCTGGCCAGTGTTTACAAATGTTTTTGTGACAACATAGTTTCTGAAGTGTGTGTTAGATTTATTAAATATTTTCATTCAGCCTTGAGCCATGTACATAGTGTCCATACAAGTGCTTTATCAAAATCCTGATAGTGTGCCAACTGGTCATTACCCAGATGATAATATATTAACAACAAGTATTGATCACAACTAATTCCTTATGCCTTAACTATCCTGTGTGATTCTTATTGTGTTTACTGCTCTAGTCCAATTGTCTTTCTTCTGCTGCAAACTTTACCTCCTTTCATCTGCTGCTGCTGCTGCTGCCGCCGCCGCCGCCGCCGCCGCCGCCGCCGCCGCCGCCGCCGCCGCCGCCGCCGCCGCCGCCGCCGCCGCCGCCGCCGCCGCCGCCGCCGCCGCCGCCGCCGCCGCCGCCGCCGCCGCCGCCGCCGCCGCCGCCGCCGCCGCCGCCGCCGCCGCCGCCGCCGCCGCCGCCGCCGCCGCCGCCGCCGCCGCCGCCGCCGCCGCCGCCGCCGCCGCCGCCGCCGCCGCCGCCGCCGCCGCCGCCGCTGCCGCTGCCGCCGCCGCCGCCGCCGCTGCCGCTGCCGCCGCCGCCGCCGCCGCCTGCCACTTATTACTACTACTTACTACTTCTTACAATTACAAGAACAGGTGATGGAAGCATATATTCTTAGACAGTTAATTCCTACCTTCCTTTATTTTCAAATTTTATTGTTCCTCATTTCCCCCACCACTTTTTTTATTATTTATTTTTTTTTTTTTTTGTTATCCTGATTTCTGCCTGTGGAAGCAATAGACAATATGCCATCATATGGTGCTTTGTTGATCAAAGTGTGGGACTGGGGTGGCCACTTTGTTGATCCAAGTGTGGGACTGGGGTGACCACTTTGTTGATTCAAGTGTGGGACTGGGGTGGCCAATTTGTTGATTCAAGTGTGGGACTGGGGTGGCCACTTTGTTGATTCAAGTGTGGGACTGGGGTGGCCACTTTGTTGATTCAAGTGTGGGACTGGGGTGGCCACTTTGTTGATTCAAGTGTGGGACTGGGGTGGCCACTTTGTTGATCCAAGTGTGGGACTGGGGTGGCCACTTTGTTGATTCAAGTGTGGGACTGGGGTGGCCACTTTGTTGATTCAAGTGTGGGACTGGGGTGGCCAATTTGTTGATGCAAGTGTGGGACTGGGGTGGCCACTTTGTTGATCCAAGTGTGGGACTGGGGTGGCCACTTTGTTGATCCAAGTGTGGGACTGGAGTGGCCACTTTGTTGATTCAAGTGTGGGACTGGGGTGGCCACTTCATTGATTCAAGTGTGGAACTGGGGTGGCCACTTTGTTGATCCAAGTGTGGGACTGGGGTGGCCACTTTGTTGATCCAAGTGTGGGACTGGGGTGGCCACTTTGTTGATCCAAGTGTGGGACTGGGGTGGCCACTTTGTTGATCCAAGTATGGGACTGGGGTGGCCACTTTGTTGATCCAAGTGTGGGACTGGGGTGGCCACTTTGTTGATTCAAGTGTGGAACTGGGGTGGCCAATTTGTTGATGGAAGTGTGGGACTGGGGTGGCCACTTTGTTGATCCAAGTGTGGGACTGGGGTGGCCACTTTGTTGATCCAAGTGTGGGACTGGAGTGGCCACTTTGTTGATTCAAGTGTGGGACTGGGGTGGCCACTTCATTGATTCAAGTGTGGAACTGGGGTGGCCACTTTGTTGATCCAAGTGTGAGACTGGGGTGGCCACTTTGTTGATCCAAGTGTGGGACTGGGGTGGCCACTTTGTTGATCCAAGTGTGGGACTGGGGTGACCACTTTGTTGATCCAAGTATGGGACTGGGGTGGCCACTTTATTGATCCAAGTGTGGGACTGGGGTGGCCACTTTGTTGATCCAAGTGTGGGACTGGGGTGGCCACTTTGTTGATCCAAGTGTGGGACTGGGGTGGCCACTTTGTTTCAGTGGTTAATGATAGGATATCTGAAATCTTGAGGTTGTATCTACATTTTACATTGACTGAATAATTAAACTTATTTAATAGAGGAGATTGCAAGTCAGTTATGATCATATTTTTGTGGTGAAATTCTATGTTGTATTGTGTACATTAACTGTATGAAGTAAATGTAAAATATGAAATAACTAATAATTTTTTCTAGTGACATAACAATGGTCAGAGAATTCTGTCTGGGAAAGACCCATTGTGACACCAGACCTCTGCACACGGTGGTGTGCAGAGGTCTGGTGATGCCCAGGGCCAACTCATTGATCGTATGCCCCAAAGACTCAAGTACAGTGGGGCCTCGCTTTATGGCGTTTTGCTTTACAGCGTTCAGCTAATACAGTCATTTCAAATTATGACCAAAACTCTTAATACAGCTCCCCCCACCTGACTTTCTGTTACACCCTTTTGTTCATTTTAAGTAGACTGTTTTTTTTAAAATGGTATAAAATACTGACAGGTTGTTAGGTAAGACACACATGCAACAGTTAGGTATCTTTATTTCGAAACGTTTCGCCTACACAATAGGCTTCTTCAGTCGGGTACAAAAAAGTTGAGAGAAGCAGAAGAGACTTGAAGTCGATGTAATCAGTCCATCACCCTTGAAGTTTTGAGGTGGTCAGTCCCTCAGTCTGGAGAAGAGTATTGTTCCACAGTCTGAATCAATATGGAGTTGAAGTGACAGGATGGAGCCTTATATACCACCAGGAGGTGAGATGTAAGCCACTAGTAGAGGTAAGAATATAGTCGTTTGGAGGTCAGGTCCCTCTCAGATCCAGCCATTCTCACTACTAGAAGTTGTCCAAGTTGATTTCAGGTCTGTAACAAGATACCCTTGTGTTAGATACCTAACTGTTGCATATGTGTCTTACTTAACAACCTGTCGGTATTTTATACCATTTTAATGTTCACTCTGTCAGACACTGCAACACGAGGGTATCTTGGTACAGACCTGAAATCAACTTTGACAACTTCTACTACAACGACTACATTCTTACCTCTACTAGTGGCCTACATCTCACCTCCTGGTGGTATATAAGGCTCCATCCTGTCACTTCAACTCCAGAGATGGGTTATCGCAAGATTGAGACCCGTGCCAGGACTACGGTCTTGGCAAACATTATACATACATACTTCAACTCCATATTGTTTCAGACTATGGAACAATACTCTTCTCCAGACTGAGGGACTGACCACCTCAAAACTTCAAGGGTGATGGACTGATTACATCGTCTTCAGGTCTCTTCTGCTTCTATTAACTTTTCTGTACTCGACTGAAGAAGCCTACTGTGTAGGCAAAACGTTTCAAAATGAAGATACCTAACTGTTGCGTATATGTCTTACCTAACAGACTGTTTCTACTTGTTATCACAATGGTATACTTTTACATGTTATTTTTGCTATTTCAGTTAATATTATATTCAGGAGTAATTCCATTACTCATTGCCTCGTTGTGCTCCGGGTTATCTCGTGTTTTCACGGTCGCTCTTACGTGCTACAACTTTAATTTGTGTCATCAATCCTATACGATACATCCCTCTAGCGCCTGGAACCAATCTTGGGCGGAAAACATTATATACTGAGTCAAAAAAGGAGAATTAGTGTGCACTACCTAGCAGAGTTTACTGCCAGAGGGGAATCATAGGCCTGTGTCCCGTGTGGAAAAAAATAATAATAATTGAACTTTTCGTGTCAGAGGAAAGAAAGTCTCCCTGATAACATTGAGTATACATAGTGTATAGTGTATACTACAGTGGCTCCCTAGTATATTGATGATAAAGGCTAAAGTGTCATTTGAAAACAGGTGAATTTGTAAATGAAGTGATAAGCCTATAGAGGCAGGTGCCAGAAGTCGCCAGAAACTTACCACAGGTCAGCTGTTTTTAATAATCTTCCTGGCTTGCTAGTGTACTCGCATATAATCTAGTGATACCAGTGAATAGCAGAATACAGTGTTGTAGTAGCAACTAACCAGTATTATAATGGTACTTAGTGGAGTGGAGTGACTTTCATTAGTTTCTTTTTCTTGAAATACGAGACGTTACTGTGAATTTCATATAACCTGTAGTTACCAGCGGTCGCAATATACACAACGAGAAGCAATTATTACTACAGAAAAAGCGTCCTTCCTCCAAAATTTGCACCAGTCAACTATAGTGATAATATAGCATTTATTGTGGTGGAGACGGGAAAAAAAAAAAAAAAAAAATAGAAAAGCCAGATACAGCGATTGATAAACAAGGAGGTCTACCGTTCGTATTGTAGGAGCTGCCAGATATCACCGGCTCTTCAACACGCAAGTTATACTTTTGTATCAGTCAAATCACATATTACTCGGGTAGATAATTTCCAGTAGATCCTTCATGTGTTAGCTCAAATCACCGACCAGTATGTTTTAAATAAGTGACCCACTGATCAGAGCAGATCGACTGGTCCGAACCCTTGACTGGTCTGAACCCTTGACTGGTCCGAACCCGGGACTGGTTTCAAACAGTTTCGTTGGACAATAAAGCAGACTGTAAACGGATGGGGTTGTAGGCGCCCTTATAAACACAAACATTAAAAATCAGGAACGTGACGGTAAGCTGTCCAATATACAAAAAGAGTTAGAAACAGAAATACAAATAGCTAGAGCTTCATTTAAGGTTATTAATATAATATTCAAGAGGTTGCTAGTAGAATTGCAGTAAATCAACCATTCAAATCATTATGAAGCTGTGTGTAGTCTGTGGTCAGTCAAACAAACGGGCTTCCACATGGATAAATTGTCATTTTTGTGGAAATTGGTGTCACGCCCCTTGTGCAGATATCCCAGAACTAGCTACAAGCAGTATTAAAACAGAGAAGTGTTTTTGGGTATGCCCAAATGAGGAAAATCTGTGGACTAAAATCACAAGGGTATTAAAAGAGGACAACATCAAAGCTGCTTTCATAGAAAACCTGGAAGCTTTCTACAACAGATGGGAACATAAAAAGTCTGGGCTGAATGGTACTGCCCTTGATACTGGCCATGTAGTCACAAACTGTAAGGCTGGAGGTGATGTCCTGGTAGTCAGTGAATGTGGGGCTGATAGTGCTGTCCTGGGAGACAGTAATGGTGAAGCTGGAGGTGCTGTCCTGGGAGACAGAAATGGTGAAGCTGGAGATACTGTCCTGGGAGACAGTAATGGTGAAGCTGGAGATTTTGTCCAGGTAGTCGGGAATTATACGCAGGAAGGAATACATATAAATGACCTCATAGGGGACATGAGCCATAGTAGGGAAACAAGTGTAGTCAAAGATAAGATAAAACCAATATTGCAAACTAGAAATACCGCAGGAAATAGCAAACAAGAGGACTCCAATAGCAATAGTGAGGATAAATTACCAAAAACAACTGGTGGGAGCTCCATTGTTGGTGCTAGGGAGGATAGAAGTAAGACAGGGAAACATGCACCAACAGGGAATACAGTCACAGAAACCCAAGGCAAGCGGAAACCAAGACTGTGCACATACTATGCACTTGGTATCTGCTGGCATGGGAAATCTGGAAAAACAGATGGGACATGCAACTATGACCACCCTAGAAAATGCCATGCCCATATGACAACAGGAAAATGCAAACTCCCTTCCTGTAAGCTTTTTCACCCTGAAATGTGTACCTCTTCAGTACAGGAAAGACTGTGCTATAACTTAAATTGCCAGGCATACCATCTAAAGGGGACAAAAAGATACAAAACATCCAGGCCATGGGAAAACCTGGGTAGCCACAGCCACTCAAGAGGGAGAGGTTTTTTAGTGCCAGGAAGGAAAAAAAACTGGCAGGAAATGACAGAAATCGTACACCAAATCCAGTCATTCCTGGAGTGGAACCACAGTCGATGGCCTCCACTCCAAACCAACAGATACAGATACTAATGCCGGAAAAAAAATCCCCCCCAGTACCAACAATACCACCAGTCCGATAACATTCTTCTTTGCAAATATACAGGGTCTAAAGCCAGCAACAAACAACAAAATACCTTTCATCCGTGGACTGCTTGCAGAGGCAAAGGCAATGTTCGCGGCTTTCACTGAGACCCACATAAAGGATCACTTGGACAACGAAATATGGATCCCAGGTTACAACCTATACAGATGTGACAGAGTGAACAGGCAAAAGGGGGGGGTTGGCCTGTACATTGCAGAGTCACTTGTTTGCACAGAACTGCTTAATGCCTCAAATGACGTAGTGGAAGTTTTAGCAGTAAAGGTCGAGAACCAAAACCTAGTCATTGTGGTAGTCTACAAGCCTCCGGATGCAACATCCCAGCAATTCCAGGAACAGCTGTTAAAAATTGACCACTGTCTGGAAAATCTTCCAGCTCCTGCACCCAACATCTTGCTCCTGGGGGATTTCAACTTAAGGCACCTAAAATGGAGGAATATAGCAAATAATATTGTTGCAGTAATAACACCAGGAGGCAGCTCTGATGAAAACTCACACTCACACGAGCTTTTAAATCTCTGCACAAAATTCAATTTAAACCAGCAAATAATAGAGCCTACTAGACTGGAGAATACACTAGACCTCATCTTCACTAACAATGATGATCTGATAAGAAATGTCACCATATCAAAAACAATATACTCAGATCACAACATAATTGAGGTTCAGACATGTATGCGTGGAGCCCCAGACCGACAAAATGAGACTAGTCACGAGGGAGCATTCACCAAATTCAACTTCAATAACAAAAACATAAAGTGGGACCAAATAAACCAAGTCCTAACCGATATAAGCTGGAAAGATATACTAAGCAACACAGACCCAAACTTATGCCTAGAACAGATTAACTCGGTGGCACTCGATGTATGCAAAAAAAAGGAGGAGTAGATGTAAAATAGAAAGAGACAGGCGCTCCCTTTACAGGCGACGGAAAAGAATAACAGAGCGGCTAAAAGAGGTCAATATATCTGAAATGCGCAGGGAGACACTGGTCAGAGAAATAGCAAGCATCGAACTTAAGCTGAAAGAATCCTTTAGGAGTCAGGAATCGCGGGAAGAACTAAAAGCCATAAATGAAATCGAAAGAAACCCAAAGTATTTCTTCTCCTATGCCAAATCAAAATCGAGAACAACGTCCAAGAAATTTTGAAAAAAAAAAAAATTATTTTTTCTTACAGAATTAAAGAGCATATTTTTGTGAAGGTAATAAAACAAAAAAAATTAGAATCTGATCAGTACTTACCGAGATACTGTGCCAAGAAGTTTGTAGAAAATGATGTGGTGGCGGCAACATCGACGAATTCCACATACGCGTATTATATTATTTTGTTGTTTTAGTTGTTTTTTCTTTTCTTTTCCAATTTTTTTCTATTCCTACTAACATTTGGGGCCTGAGAGACCAATACTGTATATAATGTATATATATATATACTCACTGTATTGAACACAATAACCGCACTAAAGTTATTATCATATTATTGTTTACCACTGTTGTTTATTACAATAAACATGCACAAATATTGTATAATACTAATGTTCTATCATATATTTACATATTTACAATCACTGGACATGGTTTTAGAACTGCTGGAGCTTGTGGAACTCCTTGAAACAAGGCACCATGCACAGAGGCACCTTACATTCCTCACACATAAACCGAGTGTCTTTGCGTCTTTGTTGCCGTCGTTTTGTTTGTGCACAGACAATGCATCTCTTCTGAGCAAATTTCTTTTGAGTTGAAGGAAGCTGTATTATGAAATGATCACCTTCTTTCCTCAAACGCTTGGGTATATTGTGATGAATTCGAGGACCATGTTGTATTGCAGGTGTTGTTACCTGGTACTTCATTATGAGTTGTCTGACAACAGACAAACAAAATTCACCATACAGTGGTCTGTTACCAGTCTTTATTTGGTACATATTATATGCATTCAGCATTGAAATGTCCATGAGATGGAAGAAAAGTTTCATGTACCACTTGTAACTCTTACGAACACAATCAACAAAACCAATCTGCATGTCACACTTGTCAACCAAGCGCATGTTTTGTGTATAATCAATCACTGTCACTGGTTTTCGAATACGTTCATTAGTCACTCGATCAACTTTGCCACTGTCTTGCATTTCATTACGGTGAATGGTTGTCAACAATGTGACATCTCGTTTGTCATGCCACCGTAATGCCATGATGTCATTGGCAGTAAACACCTGCACGTCATCACCACGAACACCTGCGTTGAGCCTGGGCATATGTTTACGATTAGAACGCACTGTGCCACACACATCTGTCTTGTTCACTCGCATGAAATCACTGAGTAATGGGGTTGTGTACCAGTTATCGGTATATAATGTATGGCCCTTACCAAGATAAGGTGCCATCATGTTTCTCACTACGTCACCTGATATACCCAATAACATCTTGGTATCTTTCAATGTTTTACTACCCGTGTATACAACAATATCCAACACCAGGCCACTGTCACAATCACAGAGTACAAACAATTTTATACCAAAGCGGTTCCTCTTGCTCGGTATATACTGCTTGAATGACAGTCTACCTTTGAACAAAATCAAAGACTCGTCAATTACAAGATTCTTGAATGGATAAAAGTATATCCTGAACTTTTGTTTGAGATACATGAAAACATTTCTAATCTTGTATAACCTGTCACTTCTGTCAGGCCTGGTTTTGTCAGAGAAGTGCAACATACGTAACAGTAAGATAAACCTGTTCACTGGTATTATTTCACTGAAGGATGGGGTACAAATTAGCCGATCTGTGGACCAGTATGCTTTTATATTATGCTTATAGACGTGAGGCATAAGCATTATTGTTGCAAAAAGCAAATACATTTCTGCAACAGTCGTCTCTTTCCACCTGTGTAGTCTTGACTGTGGTGATAAGATCGTATTTGCCATGGTGTACTGAAAATACTTATTACTTTTCCTGACAATAATTTCCATCAATGGCTGGTCAAAGAATAATTCAAAGAATTCCAGTTCATTGGCCGTGGTTCCAAGGGGACAGGTAGGTAGAATTCCACTTTGAGAGTCATCAAAGTGGTGAGGGCTGGGAACAAAATTGGGATTTTCCTGCCAATCCCAGATACGGTTTGCTGGTGGATACTGGACATCATAGGCTGGTTGTACGGGTGGTTGTGGTTGTGGCGGGCTGGTGGGTGACGCTCCGCTTTGTCCTTGAACTGACGAGTCAGCAGCGTGGGTCCCCGCGTGGCACAGTGAGTCACGCATGGCGGTGCCACTACCACCACTAGCCCCACTAACACCATCCACTGATGCCTGTGGCCCATCCATGCCAAGTGTAGCCACATCATCCTCACTATCACTACCTAAAACGGGTGTAGGGCCACGGGATGTACTCTGGGATGTACTCCGGGATGTACTCCGTCCCCTGGGCACAGCATAGGGTACACTACCCGAGCGCATGCGGCGGCGAACATACCAACGCTTCACTGGTGAATATGTTTCCTCACTATCACTACTCGAACGATCGTCGAGCGCAATAAAATCACAATCCACGTCAGAATCATCGTCATTACTGAAGTCAGAGGCCAGGCCACGGGAAAATATTAGTTTTCTCTTACGTTTAGGAACACCCGACCGTGAGTCACGAGTGGCCACACCAGAGGTAGAAGGTCGAGGGTCGTCGGGGTTTTCTGCACTATTATCGATATCCTGGTCATTATTTTCGGTCACTAACTTATCAAAGCCGTAGAATTCGTCTTCATTTCCACTTCCATCAGTGTCAGAACTATCAGACAGGAAGAGGAGAGTCCCAATTTTCCGGGGAGTGAGAGCTGACTTGCGACGAGGCATGGTGAAAAAGGGTGACTGAGCCGGCGTTCCCACAATGCTATGCAGGCGCCCAGATTTTTTGTTTGCGGCGCACACCCACGGCGCAGACCCATTCTCTCACATGTAGGCCTATCAGCGCTTTCGCGCTAAATTTGACGGCACTAGAATTTTGGCGTAGATCTACGGTTTGGACACTCACCGACCAGCCATAGATCTACGGGACGGACCCTGAAAGGGTTAAACAAGATGGGTCCTACACAGATGACAGCAAGGAAATGAGTGAGCTACTCAAGTCCCAATATGACTCAGTTTTTAGCAAGCCGCTAACCAGACTGAGAGTCGAAGATCAAAATGAATTTTTTATGAGAGAGCCACAAAATTTGATTAACACAAGCCTATCCGATGTTATCCTGACGCCAAATGACTTCGAACAGGCGATAAATGACATGCCCATGCACTCTGCCCCAGGGCCAGACTCATGGAACTCTGTGTTCATCAAGAACTGCAAGAAGCCCCTATCACGAGCCTTTTCCATCCTATGGAGAGGGAGCATGGACACGGGGGTCGTCCCTCAGTTACTAAAAACAACAGACATAGCCCCACTCCACAAAGGGGGCAGTAAAGCAACAGCAAAGAACTACAGACCAATAGCACTAACATCCCATATCATAAAAATCTTTGAAAGGGTCCTAAGAAGCAAGATCACCACCCATCTAGAAACCCATCAGTTACACAACCCAGGGCAACATGGGTTTAGAACAGGTCGCTCCTGTCTGTCTCAACTACTGGATCACTACGACAAGGTCCTAAATGCACTAGAAGACAAAAAGAATGCAGATGTAATATATACAGACTTTGCAAAAGCCTTCGACAAGTGTGACCATGGCGTAATAGCGCACAAAATGCGTGCTAAAGGAATAACAGGAAAAGTCGGTCGATGGATCTATAATTTCCTCACTAACAGAACACAGAGAGTAGTCGTCAACAGAGTAAAGTCCGAGGCAGCTACGGTGAAAAGCTCTGTTCCACAAGGCACAGTACTAGCTCCCATCTTGTTCCTCATCCTCATATCCGACATAGACAAGGATGTCAGCCACAGCACCGTGTCTTCCTTTGCAGATGACACCCGAATCTGCATGACAGTGTCTTCCATTGCAGACACTGCAAGGCTCCAGGCGGACATCAACCAAATCTTTCAGTGGGCTGCAGAAAACAATATGAAGTTCAACGATGAGAAATTTCAATTACTCAGATATGGTAAACATGAGGAAATTAAATCTTCATCAGATTACAAAACAAATTCTGGCCACAAAATAGAGCGAAACACCAACGTCAAAGACCTGGGAGTGATTATGTCGGAGGATCTCACCTTCAAGGACCATAACATTGTATCAATCGCATCTGCTAGAAAAATGACAGGATGGATAATGAGAACCTTCAAAACTAGGGAGGCCAAGCCCATGATGACACTCTTCAGGTCACTTGTTCTATCTAGGCTGGAATATTGCTGCACTCTAACAGCACCTTTCAAGGCAGGTGAAATTGCCGACCTAGAAAATGTACAGAGAACTTTCACGACGCGCATAACGGAGATAAAACACCTCAATTACTGGGAGCGCTTGAGGTTTCTAAACCTGTATTCCCTGGAACGCAGGAGGGAGAGATACATGATTATATACACCTGGAAAATCCTAGAGGGACTAGTACCGAACTTGCACACGAAAATCACTCACTACGAAAGCAAAAGACTTGGCAGACGATGCACCATCCCCCCAATGAAAAGCAGGGGTGTCACTAGCACGTTAAGAGACCATACAATAAGTGTCAGGGGCCCGAGACTGTTCAACTGCCTCCCAGCACACATAAGGGGGATTACCAACAGACCCCTGGCAGTCTTCAAGCTGGCACTGGACAAGCACCTAAAGTCAGTTCCTGATCAGCCGGGCTGTGGCTCGTACGTTGGTTTGCGTGCAGCCAGCAGCAACAGCCTGGTTGATCAGGCGCTCATCCACCAGGAGGCCTGGTCACAGACCGGGCCGCGGGGGCGTTGACCCCCGAAACTCTCTCCAGGTAAACTCCAGGTAAACTCGACTTTATAATATTATCTGATCGTATTACTTAGCTTTGTACATAGGTAGGTTGTTTAATTAGTTTCAACTTCTGGTGCGACCTGGCAAGCACCAGTAGGTGATTTGAGCTGCTCAACCTCTGCTCCAACCACGTCAAAGTGGGCTGGTAAAGCCTCACTGAGTTCAGTTCATACCTTCCTCTGGACCAGGAAGTGTCTAGGGAAGTGTCCACCTCTAGACCAACATTTGCCTCCCTAGAAAATACCATGAATTTTTGGAAACTCATTGCTAAGACATATCTCGGTTGGAGAAGGTGGTTGGGAAACTCTTAGAGAAAGTGAAGCCAAGTGATCAAGCTTCTGTGGTGTAGAGGGCTTATTGCAGAGTAAACCATATGTAAGAGTGGACCCCCGCATAACGATCACCTCCGAATGCGACCAATTATGTAAGTGTATTTATGTAAGTGCATTTGTACGTGTATGTTTGGGGGTCTGAAATGGACTAATCTACTTCACAATATTCCTTATGGGAACAAATTCGGTCAGTACTGGCACCTGAACATACTTCTGGAGTGAAAAAATATCGTTAACCGGGGGTCCACTGTACTGATATTTCCTGACTCACTCAGAGCCATTTGTAAATACATATCCTAGTACTGTGATGTTTTAATGAGGAGTGGCATAAGTGTTCTACTCATAGTGCAAAATATGAGAAAGTGGTTTTGGTTATTAATAAATTAAATAGAAACCAAGGAAATTCCTTTTCCTTCACGAATGAAGACCCCTAGACGTGCTAAATTTGTTACTTTGTTACAAAAAGCACTGTAACCCAGGGACCAACTGACTATGTTCATAACACTTTCTAATACAGTCACCATGCCCCACCTGGTTTGTTTACATTCTCTGTGAGCTCTGTAAGCACTAAGTCTCCCCATTATGTCTCAAAACTCCAAAATTTAAAATGTTTTTAAAAGTTATTTCATATTTTATATATACTCTGATAATTATACTTATGTATACCTGTACCTAAATAAACTTACACACTGTGCTGGTGTGCAGGTACACATTAAAATCAGTAAGAGTGTCTTATCTCTAGAGACATCATATTAGTAATGACAATAATCCAGCAGGCATATGTGAGCGTATTTGATAGGAGTGAATGGAGACAAATGGTTTTTAATACTTTACGTGCGGTTGGAGTGTGAGCAATGTAACATTTATGAAGGGATTCAGGAAAACTGGCAGGCTGGAGTCGAGTCCTGGAGATGGGAAGTACAGTGCGTGCACTCTGAAGGAGGGGTGTTAATGTTGCAGTTTAAAAACTGTAGTGTAAAGCACCCTTCTGGCAAGACAGTGATGGAGTGAATGATGGTGAAAGTTTTTCTTTTTTGGGCCACCCTGCCTTGGTGGGATTTGGCCAGTGTGTTAATAAAAAAATAATAAAATAATAATCACCGAATCTCATTTAAATGTTGTATATTATGTTAATACAGTGGTCCCTCAATAATCATCAGGCTCAATAGTTGTCCTTTTTGGAAATTGTTGCGTTATTTTTGTCCAAACATTGGCTCGCAAATGGTCAGCTGGCTCGCTGATCATCATTTGTCCTGGATGCGTACTCATGGCTCTGAACCATCTCGGCCTCCCTTCCCAGCCAGTGTGCCATTGTTTACCAGTGAGCGACGGTCCCCTCATTTGTTCATACGAAATATTCCATAATACAGTGGACCCTCAACCAGCGATATTAATCCATTCATGAGAGCTCATTGTTAATCGAAATAATCGTTAGTCAAGTTAATTTTCCCATAAGAAATAATGGAAATCAAATTAATCCGTGCAAGACACCTCAAAGTATTGGAAAGAAAAATTTTACCACATGAAATATTAATTTTAATACACACAAACTGAAGAAGACATGCACAGTTACATGACACTTACCTTTATTGAAGATCTGGTGATGATTGATGGGATTGGAGGAGGGGAGAGCATTGATCTTTTTAGTGTTTAGATGGGGAATCCCCTTCCATTAGCACTTGAGGTAGCAAGTCTTTTTCTGGGGTTACTTCCCTTGTTCTTTTAATGCCACTAGGACCAGCTTCATAGTCACTGGACTTCTGTCGCACAACATATCTGTCCATAGATACCTGTACCTCTTGTTCCTTTATGACTTTCCTAAAGTGGTTCACAACATTTTCAGTGTACAGGTTGCCAACACGGCTTGCAGTAGCTGTGTCAGGGTGATTTTCATCAAAAAAGGTTTGCACTTCAAGCCACTTTGCACACATTTCCTTAATCTTAGAAGTAGGCAACTTCTTCAATTTCTCTATCCCCTCCTCTGAAGCAGTTTCCTCAGGTCTGCCCTCTTGCTGTTCAAGATGATCTAGCAGCTCATCAGTGGATACTTCTTCATTGTCCTCCACCACCAACTCTTCCACATCCTCCCCACTAACCTAAGGACTTTCCCAGTGCCACAATGGATTCCTCAACTGGCATAGGATTCTCAGGGTTAGCCTCAAACCCTTCAAAATCCCTTTTGTCTACACATTCTGGCCACAGTTTTTTCCAAGCAGAGTTCAAGGTCCTCTTAGTCACTTCCTCCCAAGCCTTACCTATAATGTTTATACAATTGAGGATGGTAAAGTGATCTTTCGAAAACTCTCTTAGAGTCAGTTGAGTTTCTGAGGTCACTACAAAGCACCTTTCAAACATAGCTTTTGTGTACAGTTTCTTGAAGTTGAAAATGACATGCTGGTCCATGGGCTGCAGGAGAGGAGTGGTATTAGGAGGCAAAAACTTCACCTTAATGAAGCTCATGTCCCTAGAAAGTCGCTCTGCCAAGTCTGAAGGATGACCAGGAGCATTGTCTAATACCAGGAGGCACTTAAGGTCTAATTTCTTTTCAATTAGGTAATTTTTCACATTGGGGGCAAATGCATGGTGTAACCAGTCATAGAAAAAGTCCCTAGTGACCCATGCCTTACTGTTTGCCCTCCACAGCACACACAAATTAGCCTTGATGACATTGTTTTTCCTGAACACACTGGGAGTTTGAGTGATACACCAATAAAGGCTTAACTTTGCAATCACCACTAGCATTGGCTCACATCAGCAGAGTAAGCCTGTCTTTCATAGGCTTATGTCCTGGGAGTGCCTTTTCTTCCTGAGTAATGTACATCCTGCTTCATCTAACTTCCTAACATCTCTATACACTTGTTCAGGTTTCAGTCCTTCACTGTCTATGTACTCCTTGAATTCCTGCACATATTTTTCAGCCGCTTTGTGGTCCGAACTGGCAGCCTCACCATGCCTTATCACACTATGAATGCCACTACACTTCTTAAATCTCTCAAACCAACCTTTGCTGGCCTTAAATTCACTCACATCACTAGTTGCTGGCATTTTTTTAATTAAATCGTCATGCAACTTACTAGCCTTTTCACATATGATCGCTTGAGAGATGCTATCTCCTGCTATCTGTTTCTCGTTTATCCACACCAATAAGAGTCTCTCAACATCTTCTATCACTTGCGATCTCAGTTTCGAAAACATAGTTGCGCCTTTGGCAAGAACAGCTTCCTTGATTGCCGTTTTCTTGCCCACAATAGTAGCGATGGTTGATTGGGGTTTACTATACAACCTGACCAGCTCAGAGATACGCACTCCACTTTCATACTTAGCAATGAACTCTTTCTTCATCTCCATAGTAATTCTCACCCTTTTTGCTGTAGGGGTGGCACTAGAAGCTTTCTTGGGGCCCATGGTGACTTATTTTGCAGGTGCAATCACTACAAAGGCTGTGAAAATATGAAATGTTCCAGTTGTATGTTTGGAAGCGACTGCGGTGGCTGTCTGGCTTGTAAACACTGGCACCCATGGGACAAGTGAGGCATGCTCAGGCCAAAGTGGACACGTCTTGAACAGAACGAATAGCATTGGTCGGGTTTTTAAGCGCTAGTCAAGGCAAATTTTTTGCCTTAAAATGTATCGCTACTCGGATTTATCGTTAATCGATGCCATCACTGGTCAAGGGTCCACTGTATTCCATTCATTTTAGTGCTTGCAAGTGCTAAATAAGCTACCATGGCTCCAGAGAAAGCTCCTAGTGCCAAGCCTTTGGTAAAGAAGGTGAGAAATACAATTGAATTTAAGAAAAACATCATTGAACAATATGAAAGTTGTATATGTGTGGCCGAACTGGCCAGGATGTATAACAAATCCCGTACAACCGTATCTTCCATCGTGGCCAAGAAAAAGGAAATCAAGAAGCTGTTGTTGCAAAGGGGGTAAATATGCTGACAAAAATGAGATCACCAGTACTCGAAGATGTTGAGAAATTATTATTGGTGTGATAAACGAGAAACAATTAGCAGGAGATAGTCTTATGACTTAGATTATTTGTGAAAAGGCTAGGCAGTTGCATGACGATCTGGTAAAGAAATTGCCTGCAATGAGTACTGATATTTGTGAATTTAAGGCCAGCAAAGGTTGGTTTGAGAGATTTAAGAACCGTAGTGGCATATACAGTGTGATAAGGCATGGTGAGGCTGCCAGTTCGGATAAAATTGCAGCTACAAAATTCGTAAGTGAATTCAAGGAGTACATAGAGGCTGAAGGACTGAAACCTGAACAAGTGTTCAATTGTGATGAAACAGGCCTCTTTTGGAAGAAAATGCCAAAGAGGACCTACGTTACTCAGGAGGAAAAGGGACTGCCAGGACAAGCCTATGAAAGACAGGCTGATGCTCATGTTTCTGTGCTAATGCTAGTGGAGATTTCAAAGTGAAGCCGTTACTAGTGTACCATTCTGAAAATCTCAGAGTGTTCAGGAAAAACAATGTTATGAAGAGTAAATTTTGTGTGTTTTGGAGATCTAATAATAAGGCATGGGTCATGAGGGAAATTTTTGTCGAGTGGTTCAATGAAGTGTTTGGCCCTAGTGTGAAGAAATACATCCTGGTAAAGAAATTGGATCTCAAGTGTCTCCTAGTAATGGACAATGCACCTGCTCATCCTCCAAACTTAGATGACCTAATTCTGCAGAGTTTGGGTTCATCACAGTAAAGTTCTTGCCCCCAAATACCACTCCTTTCCTCCAGCCCATGGACCAGCAGGTCATTTCAAACTTGAAAAAATTCTACACCAAAGCAATGTTTCAAAGGTGCTTTAATGTGACCTCAGACACTCACTTGACCCTTAGAGAGTTTTGGAAAGAACACTTCAGTATCCTCCATTGCATAAGCCTTATAGGTAAGGCTTGGGAGGGAGTGACTACCAGGACTTCGAACTCTGCTTAGAGAAAATTGTGGCCAGGTTGTGTCCACAAGAGGGATTTTGAAGGGTTTGTGGCTGACCCTGATGAGCCTATGTCAGTTATGAACTCTATTGTGGCATTAGGGAGTTCCATGGGGTTGGATGTGAGTTTGGAGGATGTGGAAGAGTTGGTGGAGGTCCACAATGAAAAGCTAACCACTGAGGAGCTGCAAGAGCTTCAGCAGGAACAGCAACAGATTGCAGCTCAGAATCTTGCTGCAGAGGAGGAGGAAGAGAGATGGAAGAAGGTGCCTTCTTCAGAAATTAAGGAGATTTTTGAAATGTGGGGTAGGATGGAAAGATTTATGGAGAAACATCACCCTGAGAAGGATGTTGCAAGCCATATCAGCAACTTGTACAGTGACGGAGTCTTGGCCCATGTTAGGGAAGTTTTAAAGAGACACTATAAACAGAGCTCTCTGGACAACTTTTTTGCGAGACAGGACTCCAGTGACTCTCAAGCTGGTCCTAGTGGCATTAAGAAACAGAAAAGAGAAGTATGTAACCCCAGAAAAGGACTTGGTACCTCAGGTGTTGATAGAAGGGGATTCCCCTTCCAAACAGTAACTAATCCAATCTCTCTCCTCCTCCAGTCTTCCATACACTAAGAAAAATCACAAATGAAGGTAAGTGTTATGCTGTTAATGTTTCATTCATCATGTCCCATTGTATTGTTTATGTACTACATTTATATTTCATATAAAAAAATTTTTTGTTTTAATACTTCTGGGTGAAAGGAACGGATTAATTGTATTTACATTATTTCTTATGGGGAAAATTGATTCGAAAATCGTCTATTTCGATAATCGTCATACTTCCAGGAACGGATTGATGACTATAAATGAAGGAACAACTGTATACACATTTTCATTAATGCATCTATGATATTTTTTTCAAAATTATATAACAAACACGATACATAACATATAAAGATGATAAATACACCCCACAATAGAATAAATAAACATAAATATGAGATGTGGTAGCGAGACGACTTGCACAAATGATGCCATATTGGAAATAATAATAATAATCACCAAGTCTCATATAAATGTCAGATATTACATTAACCCTTTCAGGGTCCAAGGCCAAAATCTGAAGTGGTGCTCCAGTGTCCAAGAAATTTTGAAAAAAAAAAATTATTTTTTCTTACAGAATTAAAGAGCATATTTTTGTGAAGGTAATAAGAAAAAAAAAATCTGATCAGTACTTACCGAGATACAGTGCCAAGAAGTTTGTCAAAAATGATGTGGTGGCGGCAACATCGACGAATTCCACATACGCTCATTACATTATTTTGTGGTTTTAGTTGTTTTTTCTTTTCTTTTCCAATTTTTTTCTATTCCTACTAACATTTGGGGTCTGAGAGACCAATACTGTATATAATGTATATATATAAACTCACTGTATTGAACACAATAACCGCACTAAAGTTATTATCATATTATTGTTTACCACTGTTGTTTATTACAATAAACATGCACAAATATTGTATAATACTAATGTTCTATCATATATTTACATATTTACAATCACTGGACATGGTTTTAGAACTGCTGGAGCTTGTGGAACTCCTTGAAACAAGGCACCATGCACTGAGGCACCTTACATTCCTCACACATAAACCGAGTGTCTTTGCATCTTTGTTGCCGTCGTTTTGTTTGTGCACAGGCAATGCATCTCTTCTGAGCAAATTTCTTCTGAGTTGAAGGAAGCTGTATTATGAAATGATCACCTTCTCTCCTCAAACGCTTGGGTATATCCTGAGGAATTCGAGGACCATGTTGTATAGCAGGTGCTGTTACCTGGTACTTCATTATGAGTTGTCTGACAACAGACAAACAAAATTCACCATACGGTGGTCTGTTGCCAGTCTTTATTTGGTACATATTATATGCATTGAGCATTGAAATGTCCATGAGATGGAAGAAAAGTTTCATGTACCACTTGTAACTCTTACGAACACAGTCAACAAAACCAATCTGCATGTCACACTTGTCAACCAAGCGCATGTTTTGTGTATAATCAATCACTGACACTGGTTTTCGAATATGTTCATTAGTCACTCGATCAACTTTGCCACTATCTTGCATTTCATTACGGTGAATGGTTGTCAACAATGTGACATCTCGTTTGTCATGCCACCGTAATGCCATGATGTCATTGGCAATAAACACCTGCACGTCATCACCACGAGCACCTGCATTGAGCCTGGGCATATGTTTACGATTAGAACGCACTGTGCCACACACATCTGTCTTGTTCACTTGCATGAAATCACTGAGTAATGGGCTTGTGTACCAGTTATCGGTATATAATGTATGCCCCTTACCAAGATAAGGTGCCATCATGTTTCTCACTACGTCACCTGAGATACCCAATAACATCTTGGTATCTTTCAATGTTTTACTACCCGTGTATACAACAATATCCAACACCAGGCCACTGTCACAATCACAGAGTACAAACAGTTTTATACCAAAGCGTTTCCTCTTGCTCGGTATATACTGCTTGAATGACAGTCTACCTTTGAACAAAATCAAAGACTCGTCAATTACAAGATTCTTGAATGGATAAAAGTATATCCTGAACTTTTGTTTGAGATACATGAAAACATTTCTAATCTTGTATAACCTGTCACTTCTGTCAGGCCTGGTTTTGTCAGAGAAGTGCAACATACATAAGAGTAAGATAAACCTGTTCACTGGTATGATTTCACTGAAGACCGGGGTAGAAATTAGCCCATCTGTGGACCAGTATGCTTTTATATTATGCTTATAGACGTGAGGCATAAGCATTATTGTTACAAAAAGCAAATACATTTCTGCAACAGTCGTCTCTTTCCACCTGTGTAGTCTTGACTGTGGTGATAAGATCGTATTTGCCATGGTGTACTCAAAATACTTATTACTTTCCCTGACAATAATTTCCATCAATGGCTGGTCAAAGAATAATTCAAAGAATTCCAGTTCATTGGCCGTGGTTCCAAGGGGACAAGTAGGTAGAATTCCACTTTGAGAATCATCAAAGTGGTGAGGCTTGGGAACAAAATTGGGATTTTGCTGCCAATCCCACATACGGTTTGCTGGTGGATACTGGACATCATAGGCTGGTTGTGCGGGTGGGTGTGGTTGTGGTGGGCTGGTGGCTGGCACTCCGCTTTGTCCTTGAACTGACGAGTCAGCGTGGGTCCCAGCGTGGCCTGGTGAGTCACGCATGGCGGTGCCACTACCATCACCACTAACACCATCCACTGATGCCTGTGGTCTATCCATGCCAAGTGTAGCCACATCATCCTCACTATCACTACCTAAAACTGGTGTTGGGCCACGGGATGTACTCCGGGATGTACTCTGTCCCCTGGGCACAGCATAGGGTACACTACCCGAGCGCATGTGGCGGCGAACATACCGACGCTTCACTGGTGAATATGATTCCTCACTATCACTACTCGATTGATCGTCGAGCGCAATAAAATCACAGTCCACGTCACTATCATCATCATTACTGAAGTCAGAGGCCTGGCCACGCGAAAATATTAGTTTTCTCTTGCGATGAGGAACAACCGACCGTGAGTCACGAGTGCCCACACCAGAGGTAGAAGGTTGAGGATCGTCAGGGTTTTCTGCACTATTATCGATATCCTGGTCATTCTTTTCGGTCACTAACTGATCAAAGCCATAGAATTCGTCTTCATTTCCACTTCCATCAGTGTCAGAACTATCAGATAGGAAGAGGAGAGTCCCAATTTTCTGGGGAGTGAGAGCTGACTTGCGACGAGGCATGGTGAACAAGGGTAACTGAGCCGGCATTCCCACAATGCTATGCGGGCGCCTAGATTTTTTGTTTATGGCACACATCCACCACGCAGACCCGTTCTCTCACGTGTAGGCCTATGAGCGTTTTCGCGCTAAATTTGATGGCGCTAGAATTTTGGCGTAGATCTACGGTTTGGACACTCAACGTAAAGCCGTTGATCTACGGGACGGACCCTGAATGGGTTAATATACACATTTTCATTAACCCATCCATGATATTTTTTTCAAAATTATATAATAAACATGATACATAACATATAAAGATGATAAATACACCCCAAAATAGAATAAATAAACATAAATATGAGATGTCGTAGCCAGATAACTTGTACAAGTGACGGTATGAATAACATTTTCTCTCTAAAATCTTCGAAAAATTAATTCGTAAGCGAATCTATTCCTACCTCATCTCCCACAACATACTCAACCCCTGTCAATTTGGTTTCAGGCCTAATAAAAATACTAATGATGCTATTATACACATGCTAGAACACATATACACTGCAATAGAGAAAAAAGAAGTCCCACTGGGGATCTTCATTGACTTATGTAAAACTTTTGATAGAGTTGACCATGACTTGCTCCATACAAAATTGTCACACTATGGTATAAGAGGGCACTCCCTCAACTACCTAAAGTCTTACCTCAGCAACAGAAGCCAACATGTGTACACAAAATTGGGCAAACTCTTCCACACAGCCAATTACAGTTGGTGTCCCACAGGGAAGTATCCTAGGCCTTTTTCTCTTTCTCATATACATAAATGTCCTACCAAATGCATCGCAACTACTCGAACCCACACTATTTGCAGATGACACTACATACGTCTTCTCTCACCTACTGAATGCACAGCCACACAGTAAATGACCGTATGACCTGTCTTTGTAATACTCATTTGTGCTAAATTGTTATCTGTTTACAATAATGTTTTTACCACAGAATATATCATTGCTTAGTTAATCTTCAGTTAATTTTAAGCCTGCCCATAATGCTCTGCATACAAGGGGCTTTGGCATGTTACACTGTAATAACTGTAATCCTTTGTACTTCACTGTATCATGTTAAAATAAATAAATAAATAGTCTGACGTAAGAGAAAATGTGTTACTGGAGGTAACTGTAGAAAATTGTTCTTTCATATGTATGTAAGTTTATTCAGGTATACACAAGTACAGTTACATAGATTATCATACATAACAGCATATATGTAGAGAACCTGAGATAACCCAAAAAAGTCAGAGTGACTTATTTCCATTGCCTTCACTCAGAGCATCATTTCTTCTAAAAATGGTGTTACATTAGAATGGGAGTGTTCTCCTTCATTTATTCTACCATATCAATGTAGAGACAACTTGTGTACAATGTAACTTGTACACAAACCAGACGTGTACACTTTGTTTACTAAACTTACATTCACCTGATTTGTTTACATAACTCTGTGCCTGTCATCCCTCATGTACTCATTATCTCTCTCTCTCCCTCTCTCTCATTTATTCGTTTTATCTCGTTTACTCACCTCTGACCCTACATTAAGACTACAAATATTTTAAGGTGAGTAATGAGTGAACTGTATATGCATTTTATCGCTCTGGGATGCTTAAATATCATAGAATATTATGTGTGGGTGGAATGACCTGGTATGGTAGCCTGGCTGACTACCATACATACCACACTTGATTTCTTAGAATAAATACTACTTATCTCACCCTAGATTAAGACTAAATATTTTAAGGTAAGTAATGAGTGCACTATGTGTTTATTGTACTTTTTTATTGTGTTTTGATGCCTAGTTCTATTGCTAACTTAATATATGTTAGTGTAAACTTGTTATCTAGTATTTGTATGCATTTTTAAGGAAAAAAAGGGTGTTCCACTTTACGGCGATTTCCACTTTTCGGCGATTTCCACTTTACGGTGGTAGCCTGGAACCTAACCTGCCGTATAAGTGGGGCCCGACTGTAAAATTAAAGATATTCTTTTATTGATTTTTAATCCCTTAAGAATGATACATAAAAATCACAAAGAAATTCCAGTATAATTATTTTACCTACAAAACTACATGTTAAAGAGAAGTGAATATTTACCATTTTAGCAGAAAACATCAAATCAAAACTTGAGAGGGAAAAATTGTGGACCTTTTATTTATTTACCATCAATGAGACTTGTGGTGGTGCATCAC